>NC_066880.1:23072516-23249046 GCF_022985175.1 Labeo rohita
CATATTGCATCATGTAAATCTGAGGAAAGTATGTATTGACACTGATGCTGATTGACACTGATGAATATTTGTTCTTCTTGCTGTAAGCAATATAATTTCAGATGGTATTATGGAAAATACAATTTATAAGCATCTTGACAAGCCATAAACATTGGCTCAGCTAATGGTATGAGCTGGCATCTGTCTGTTTGGCCGACCAATAGCAGACAGAGACAGTGTTCAGAAAACTTGTTTGAGAGCAGTCTTTTCTTTCTTTCTTTCTTTTTTTCTTTCTTTTCAGTTGCATTAAATTGTTTAGTGCTGTAAATTACTGACTTATCTGTACACATTATGCATATTTTATAAAAAGCTGTCTGCAGCTCACAGAGCAGAGCTTTGCTCTAGCAATGTCAAGGTCATAAGTATGATTCACAGTGAATGCATGAACTGATAAAAATGTATACTTTGAATGCAATATAAGTCACTTTAGATAAACTGTCTGCCAGACATAAAATGTTATCGTCCTGTGCCTCTTAAATGACTTGCTTTTTCAGCTGATGTCAAAATTTTTCAACCCTTCCCCACCAACCACCAGCTTCTATTTTTGTATGACACACATTTGATAATTCAATAATTTTCTAATGGATAAAATCATGACTCATCCTGTATTTTGTTTTACTTGAAAATACATTTAACTGGGAAAAATGGGTTTTGAACAGTGTTCCTTGCTGCCATATTTTTCCATGTGAAAGACTATCAGAGGTATGGAGCAGCCTAAATAAAATTTCTAAAAACAAGAATACCAGGGTTGTCTTGGCAATGTTTTGGGCTTAAAACATAAAATTACTTCAAAGAAACATCTACAGTAATTCACTGAACAGGCTTTTGTGGTGAAAATTCTGTTGCAAATGTGCTTGCAAAGAAACCAAAGCTATCATTCCCTTGAAGTTACTGTCACCTTACATGGACTAATTGTTCTGCTGCATATTTGGCTTTAATGTGTAGTTTAGTCTGATCACTTTGACTTGTGCACTGACTGTAATGGAAACCACAGATGTAAAGGAAGTCTGGGATGTTATGTTCCAGATTTAACACATTGTAAATGAGCCCCTTTTCACACACTGTAAAGTGTCTTCCGCACAATGGTCAAAATAAGCTCTTAAAGAGCCCCATGCCTGCCTTTAGAGACATTCATACTCCTGGAATTTAAACAGTGGAAATAAGACAACCTTAAATGTTGTTGCTGCAAAGGATACAGTAAGGCCCACACAGAAATCAGGATGAAAACAATCTGCAGATTCCATCTGTCCATGGACATGAGTAAACACCATAACACATGGGAATCATAACAGAATTTTTAATTTCCCAGCTCAAATATGTTATTGCTTTATGTCATCCCAAAAGCTGGGATACAATGTGAGATATTTATATGTCAGCGTATGGGAAATAATGTGAAACAGGAAGTGTATGCTGGTTTCTCCAGTTGGTTACCTGGTATGATCACAGCAGGTGTTTCTAAACACCCTTGTTAATATAATGTTGGATGGTTTCTACCACAGGCCTGTGCCCAGGCCTATTTTGGGAGTAACATTAGCCCATCCAATCAACATCCACGAGCACCATTTATGCTTCTCACAGCCAGAGATGTGACCCTCCCAAGAAAAACATTTTCGGTATCTTAGCTAACATCCTGGTGCCAAGTGGACAAATAAAGTATCAGTATCATGGATCATGGACAGTCTGAAATCAGAATGGTGCCCAAAAGAAACCCTGCCCACCTCTCAGCCCTCTTCCTAGAATGGACAAACTGTCCAGACCCTGGAAGAGAAGACAGTATAGCACTCTTAATCAGTCCATTCTGACAGACGCCAACCTGAAATGCATTGTTGTCAATCAGTGTGACAACCCTTGTCTGTGATGGCATTAGAAACCAGAGAGACCAACTGCCTGTGCACTGTCTGATGTATATATTGCACACAAAAAATGACAGAAACTACAAGCTCCAATGAATCTGATTGGCAGGTTTAATGTTACTTCTGGTGCGCATTTAGAATCCACTTGGAAACAAAATCGTGTTTACGAGGTACTGAACTGCAACAACAAGCACACTCAAGAAACAGCTAAATCACTGGATTTGCCGCAGTCTGTCAGTTATCAGGTAATTTTCATAAAACCTAATTTCAGAAATAAAACTGTATTTAGTTGTAAAATCAGTACTTCTTATTTTTAGAGGAGGCAGAAATTCAGAGTGCAAGGTATACAACCATTTCCAAAGCTGGTTGCAAACTGAAATGTTTGTGGCAGATTTCTTGCTTTTAAATGACACATGTTGGCAGAGATGTGTTGTTTAAGCACTTGCTTTCTGTCTAAGTGAATCATTCTTAGTCAGACTCTTCTGCAGAGTGGACCAAACTTCATGTCAGTAGTCAAATGTCTGGCTTTGTGAAGCTAGGAAAAATTTTGGTTGGTCTGTACACAACTGTCAAAAATCCAGTAAAGTAGACCAACTACCAGAACTGTTAAAAACTAGTTCAGCTTCTTGCTTCAATTACAGCCTCACCATTTACACCCATTGGCATTTTTTTCCATACAATGAAAGAAGAGTAATTGTGGCTGTTATTTTTCCCAGCATTTCTTTTTGTGTTGCACAGGAGAAAGTAAGTCATACAGGGTTGGACTGACAAGGGAATAAACAAGCAAATTACAGAATTTTCATATTGGGTGAATTATCTAACTAAACAAACCAAACTCTGCCCTCAGATGCCAGTCAGCATCTAAAACTCTATGTGCCATAAAATATCACAGCCCACTTTGCCTTCAAATGAACGCCGACTAATTGTTTGTATCCCCCTGTCCCTGTGTATGATGTACTTATTGTCCTGCTTGTCTACTAGCTTGTCTACTGACTAATGACACTAACCACAAGCACATTGTAAGACACTTTTTGCACACACTCTCTTGTATTATCTAACGAAACTACAGGCACAGAGCCCAACACAAGGGCTGTCTTGTAAATATTTAATGTACCAGGATGTTACTTTCATAGGCGTCAATTACAGTGGGGACAATGGGGACATGTTGCCACCACTTTTTGTCATGGACAGATTGGTCCCCACAAAAATGTATCCAATAAAGATGAAGCACAAGCACAGGGGATTTGTTTTTATTGTAATTTGTAATCTCAAATTATTTGAGCAAAATGTCATAACTAGGTCCCCCAGTGAATGCACACATGAAATCTGAGTTGTTTTTACAAACAAATAATGGTTTGCCAGTAACTTTTGTACTGAAATACGGTCCATTGTCTATATTGTATTGTTGTATGAGGCACAGCTCGAAAGCCACTTTCAAATGAAGCAGAGTGTGACCAACTTGAACCCATTGTGAAATCTGCATCGTGAAATGTTTCCTTTGCCAAAAATACAGATAGACTGTGTATGTATAAAAGCTGCTTATTAGGTTTGAGCTGGTTTTGAGGATGGCACACTTGCTCAAGGATTTTGCTGCACGTGTAGCACAAGCTCATCTTTAGAGCATAGCATATGTTTGTGCAGACATAGCATATGTTTGTGGGTGAACTATCCCTTTAAGACTTGGTATGGTTTACTATAATGTAAATGATGTCTCTTACTGAAATATGTAGTAGAAAACCCATGAAAGTGGCTGTGGTGTCATGACAAGCATTGGCATGTCTACATCCTGCCAGGATGGCATCTAGCGTTTCTTGTCTCTGCAATTTGTAAGCTTTTTCAGTAGCTGTGGTTAAATAAAGGCCTCAGAAGCATCAGGGCTAAAGTGGAGGGAACAAAGATGCGGGTCTTTAGGAAGTTTTATTCGTCCACAGGCATCATCCCATTCTTTTATCATCATCTTATTTCTAGGAAAGCAAAGACTGACATGGCATCTCATGATGCCCTCCGACTGAAAATTACAACCAAAAGCTGCACAATGTGGCATTGTATCAGTATTTTTTTTTTTTTCATGTTGTGTTGCGGTAAAAATAGCAACAGGTAGACTGAGCGCAACCATTTTACATCATAGAAATAGTGGTATGTTTAAAATAACATAAATCTACTATATATTTCAGTAAGAGACAGCATTTACATTATATTAAGCCATATAAGTCTTAATACCCAAGGTTCCCTTTAAAGGGGTCATCGGATGCTAAGTTCACTTTTACATGTTGTTTGAACATTAATGTGTGTTGGCAGTGTATGTACAAATCTACCCTATAATGATAAAAATCCATGCATTGGTTTTTAATTAATCTGTAAAAATAATATTTCCTTTTTCAAATCCGGCCATTCTCAGACGCCTGTCGTTATGGCATCACACCGACAGAGGGCGCTCCCACGATAGTTGACTGACATGAGCGTCTTACCTCAGTTGTAACAGTCCAACCTCCATGTTTTGATGCCAGAGCAGGGATGTAAGTTAGACAAGAATTGAGCGATTGAGGTGTTGTGTTCCTGGATGTAATAATGAACATAGTGGTCGTCATTTACTCCCGACATCTGAGCCGCTGAAGATGCAGTGGATTATGTTTGTTTGTGAAGGGAATGCGCCTTCCAATCTACATAAATGCATCTATGTTCGCTTACAGCAGAAGTGAGTATAAGGGTTTTTTATGAATCTTTGCAATTGTCTTTCCTAATAATGTACTAGTTAGCAAGTTTAGCGGCTAAACGCTGTGCGTCGTCCAAACTTTAGAAGTGTACACTGGATGATTTTTGTCTTTTATGACTAGTTCCGTAATGTTCCGGTACAAAGTCCCCATGTTCGCTTACACATTCAACCTATTTATGGCAGCCATTCTAGCAAAATTGCAAAACAAATGTGTTCCAAGTGGAATCTTGTGGAAAGTGTTAATGTAATTTAATATGCATAAGCCTCTGCCATGTTGACATCACAACCCGCACATCCAGCACGCATCTTAACTAGTTCCGACACCACTGTACCTCCTAAGCAGACAGTGAACCTCTTTTGCCAAAAATACAGATAGGATAGGCTACTTTTATGTGTAAAAGCTGCTTACCTGGTTTGAACTGGTTTTAAGGATGGCACACAAGGATTTTGCTGCCCGTGTGGCAAGAGCGCGTCTTTAGTGCAGAGCATATGTTTGCTGAGAGTGATGAAAGGCTGTATAGGAAAGTTTGTGAAGAAAACTTTTATATAGAGATTGTTTAGGCGTGTTTTAATTGCTATGCTCAGTCATGTAGTCGCTCGTTTAGAATACTCCAAATTCATTAACATTAAAACAATGTTAAGAACAAATATGAAATGCTAACAACTTTTTGTGTTTCATTAACAGTGCTCATGAAAACTATGTTGACAACTTATACAAGCTAATCTGTTAAAACTCATGGATAAAAATTATATGATACATGCACAATACAGTGTTGGTCAGTAACTAGTTACTAATAACTAGTTAATAATATTACTTTTTGCAGTAACTAGTAGTGTAGTGTTAGTAGTGTTACTAATAAGATTCCAATGGTAATATTACAGTTACCATTAAACAGCTTGTTATTTAGTTACATTTGATGTCTCAACCCATACTAATTTGAAATTCAACAATCCAATAATTCCTAGATTTATTTTCATAATTTTCACAACTTCCACAGGAGCATGAAGTGACCAGTGCATCCGGCAAGCTTGGAATATGGAAAAGCTTTCATTCAGCAGATGGAAATACTGCAATAACATTGATTTTGTCATGAGAAAAGATGATCTGAACACTCACGTGTAAGTTGTAGCATTATGGAAGTTGTGGCATTACTCTACTCCGGCCACGTCCTTATCATCCCAAAATAAATTACATTACTATAATTAACATTTTTTTTAGAAACAAAACATTTTCCTACACTCTGAGTTAAAAAACAACCCAATTTGGGTTATTTGCCAACCCAGCGCTGGGTAAATATTGGACAGAACACATGCTGGGTTATTTTGACCCAGCTGGTTGGGTTAAATGTTTTTACCAAATATGCTGGGTTATTTTACTTAAGTCACTGTTTAAAAATTATTATATTGCTGGCTTAAAATGGACTGGAACTTATAAAAACACACAGAATTACTAGAGGCAACAGCAATAGTCAAAAGATGAATATTTATTATTAAACAAGAACACATGAACAAAATAGACAAATTTAATTTATTTGGGTGAATACAGCATAGTTTACAATATTACATAGATTTGTATGACATAAAAAATGTAACATTTAAAAGTAGCATTTTAATTTTAGTGTATTTAAACGTTATCTGTAATTGCTTTTTACAGAAATAGCGCTAATTCTTGTGCCGGTGTGTTGCTGAAATCTGAGCCGGTGAAGGGCTGCTGTTCAGCGGGGTAACTGCGAACGTCAGACCGCGGCCTCATGTTTCACTCGTAGCTAAAAGCTGCTCTGATTGTAACTCAGTAGCTGGGTTGTTTCATCAGAGACAGGCTTAACCCAGTGGTTGGGTAGAAAAAAACAACCCAGCGTTAAATGACCCAGCAGCTGAGTTACAGAAAAGCTACCCAGCATCTCATTAGAAATAACCCAATAAAATGACCCAACAAGTTAAACCCAGCATTTGGATTAAAAAATAAGCCATCATTTTTTAGTGTATGAACTTATGTGATTTCTTTTGATGAATTTAATGGTATATGGGTAACAGAACATTTTTAACTACAATTAGCTTCAAGCTACACATTTTGGAAGAATTTTAGGTGTAAGATACGCAATTACAACTTCTGTGGGGCGTGAAGTAATGTAACTAATAGTGTAACTAATTACCTTTGCCAGAAAGTAATAGGTAAAGTAATAATATTACATTTGAAAGGAGTAACTAGTAACAAGTAATAAATTACATTTTTTTAAGTAACGAGCCAACACTGATGTCCTAGGATGTTCCAGAAAGCACTAGAACATTTACGGAATATTCCAGAATGTTACAGAAACTTCTAAAATGTTCCCATCATTGAAAATGCAAAAACATCTTTAAAAAAAAAAAAAATGCAGAATTAGTACAACGTCCCCATGTTTGCTTATGCACTCAACCATGGGAGCCATTCTAGCAAAATCACAAAACAAATTGCAAACAAATGTGTTCCAAGTCCAATTGGAATCTAACATTGCATGTTATTGTGATTTAATATGCATAAGCTGTTGCCATGTTGAATTACATCCCACACATCCAGAACACATCTTAAAAAGTTCCGGTGCCACTGAATCTCCTAAACACTTTTAATGCAAAGTGATACTTACTGTTTGTATGTGTGTTATGTTTTTCCAATAAGCAATAAGCGGTACAAATAATGCATGTATCAGTGGTGTATTGCATTTGATTCTGAGCTGAAAGTGGTTAAATGTACAGAGCAGATCTTTATCAAAGCAAAGTCTGGAGTTGGTTACAAAGGCAAGCCATAGGAAACCAGATAGACGTCATAATCCCGATCACATACAGTCCACATACACATACGCACACCACAGATTTCTTTATCAATCTGCTATATCTCCCACCACCCACCTGTGCGGAGGAGAAACCATTATGTAGTTTCAGTTTTAGCTTTCCGTTCTCCTCCTCCGCCCATCAACCCCTGTGACAGCAGAGTCTTTCGCGGGATCTTGTCCATCTGAAAACATGTGGTAAGCCTTGTGGAATGTTTTAAATGGCTCCCAGATGTGAATGTTAGACAGCTTTAACCCTTTCCCAACACCCTCCCAGGAGGACAACAAATTCGGCAGAATGAATTGCCACAGCCGCTCTAGATGCTAATTAGCCTTTATGCTGCTCTAAAAGCGTCACATCACGTGTCTGGCTATGATGCTCTTACACATCAGCATCTGGCTTGTTTTATGCGCCCTGTGATAAAAGTATTTTGCTTTTATGCGTGTTTGTGCTACTAAGTAGTTTGCAAATTGAGGCAGTAAAGAGCTACTCTACATCTCCAGGCGCTGACGCTGGGCTGCTAAGAGCTGACTGATGACAGAGTCTTACCCACAATCCCTTTCCACATCAGCAGTCTCTATTGTGCTCTCCTTTTTGTGTTTCCTTTTATGAGCCATCTTTCTGGCAATGTGCATGTCTTAAAACTTATTGATTGATTCACAAAGAATCTGCACACACAGATTTCAGCAATATTGGAACGTCTGTCACAAATCATTTTAGTCTCTTCACCAGTGTCAGGGAAGCTACTTTCAAACTGTATTTCATCATTTAAAACTACAGTCATGCTATCCTCCCCACTGGGGAGTGGGGGGAAGCTAAAACCAGCCATATCATCCAAGCTGATGTTGTCAGGCAGTATCTGGTGTGACCACCATTTGCCTCAAGCAGTGCAACACATCTCTTTCGCATAGAGTTGATCAGGTTGTTCATTGTGGCCTGTGGAATGTTGGTCCACTCCTCTTCAATGGCTGTGTGAAGTTGCTGTGAGAATATTGGCAGGAACTGGAACACGCTGTCGTATATACCAATCCAGAGCATCCCAAACATGTTCAATGGGTGACATGTCCAGTGAGTATGCTGGCCATGCAAGAACTGGGATGTTTTCAGCTTCCAGGAATTGTGTACAGATTCTTGCAACACTGGGCCTTGCATTATCATGCTGCAACATGAGGTGATGGTCGTGTATGAATGGCACAACAATGGGCCTCATGATCTCGTCACGGTATCTCTGTGCATTCACAATGCCATCAATAAAATGCACCTGTGTTCGTTGTCCTTAACATACGCCTGCCCATACCATAACCCCACCACCACCATGGGCCACTTGATCCACAACGTTGACATCATTCATCCATGAAGAGAACACCTCTCCAAAGTGACAGACGCCATCGAATATGAGCATTTGCCCACTCAAGTTGGGGTCAACGACGAACTGCAGTCAGGTCAAGACCCCGATGAGGACGTCGAGCATGCATATGAGCTTCCCCGAGGTTTCTGACAGTTTGTGCAGAAATTCTTTGGTTATGCAAACCGATTGTTGCAGCAGCTGTCCGGGTGGCTGGTCTCAGACGATCTATATTAAAAATGAACTTAAAGGTATACTGATAGTTTATTAATTAAATACTTGTAAAATTTTTAGTACACTTTGAAGTATAGTCTCAGTAAACTACTAGTTTAGTAGTTATACTGCAAGAATACTCATAAGTTTTCTTTAAGTGAACTTTACATCATACTTTAAGTATACTACTATGTCCCTATTAGCAATAAATTTGTATATATTTTGTTATATGAATTTTGAACATACAAAATATCAAAAGAAAGAACAGGATATCTGCTTGGAAACAAAAACATTTTAATCTAGCTTTATGCATTCTTTTTTTCTAAGCACTTGAATGTGGGTAAGTTTCATAAATAATAATACAAAAGAAATAATATTTTGAACAAAAAGATTCTTGATATTTTGAAAAAAGACTCTGAATTGAATTCAGAGTCGATCAACACCCCAAAGCTTGACAGTCATTATTACCTCATCATGGGTCACATTTTGTTACATAACATTACAGTTTTGATGCTGTTTTATGACTAATGATTGTGTCAAAAACGTGTGGACGCATTTGTCGATTCGGTTTCTTCTTCACTTGTGTTTTGGAAATTCTGTACAGAAGATGTGTAATAGCGCCCCCTACCATATAGCAATGAAAACATGGATTCTCGGAGAACGATATTGCTCAGATATATTTAGACTTTTTGTAAGTCAGGTATATTTAAATGTCATTTTAAGTATATTTCTGAGAAGTACATAAAACATAGACTAAAAGTATACTTTCCTATTTTTAGTATAAAAATATAACATGATGTAAAAAAAAATGTAAGTATAAGTCAAGTATACTTTAATGTCATTTTAAGTATATTTCTGAGAAGTACATAAAAAGTAGACTGAAAGTATACTTTACTATTTTAGTTTTAAAAAGTATACTAATAGCACACTTGAATAAATTTCTTTTTTTGTAAGGGCAGGCTGAAAGACCATTTAAAACCAGCTTAGGCTGGTTTTAGCTGCTGTCTGCTTCACAGACGAATTGTCAGAATAATATCTATAACAGGCATTTAGAAAATTGATAGGGTGGATTTTAATTTCATGTTGATTTTAAGTTACTAATGTCACTACTACATTCAGTGTGATGGTTCGTATGTGTGAAATGTTTAGTTTAGGTGCTTTGCTATGCAGCTGATCTCTTGTGCAAAGCTTTGGAATGGACTTCCAGACCTTCATGCCACTTCTGCCACTGCTGTGGTACTTTATTGTGTATCTGTCACTTTCCCATTCATAGATTAAGCTTTATCCTGGTCTGAACCTCAAGTTTAGAAACAAGCATTCAAAGATCAGAGGTGTTGCTATTTGACATAATTCATCTGTTTTGACATCATCTTTAGCTCTAGAGCATTTGGAATGAAGAGAGAAATGTCTACTCAAAACATTAGTTGTGTTAAAAACCTAGTAAGCTGCCTTAAGTCCAAAATTTTTAAGTCCAAAATTCTCGTCCGAAATTTTCATGTTAAAGAATAAATACGACCTCACCTTGTACCAATCACGCTTACACACTGCATCTGAAACTTCTGTCTGTCAGAAAAATAATAATAATAATTAAAAATCAAATCGAATTTGGTAAAACTTTTCTGTGTATTTCGCATCTGAAAAACGCATACAAATATTTCAGACTCAGTGTGCAAGGACTTGTCTACATATAAAGCATCTACAGAAACTGAAATGAAATTTTATGATGGTTTTGAAACACTCTGCCTAGGCAGACCAAACTTCATGTAAGAGACAACGCTCTTAGCTTTTTCAGTTTTATCTGAAAAAGATGAAGGAGAATTTGGCAACATTTATTTTGTTGGTTCTTGTACATATCGTGGTGGGTAGCGCTAAAAGGTTAATGCTCTATAGTGTTCAAAAAAGCATACCACATACCACATGCAAAAACGTTAGATAAAAACCATATTTGCTGAAGCAACCATGCCATTTTAGATTGTCTCTGAGCCCTTTTATCATGACTAGTGCAGGACTCCACTCCTACCAGAGCGGCTCTGCATTGTAAGTGCTATACCATGTGAGCTACAGTACCAAGCAAGTTTGCTATATTTGAAATACCATACATATTGAGCTGGTTATGTGTTGTAAATGTCAAAATGTATTTGTTTACACATTATGTACTATGGTCATAGTGTTTTAAGGTCTTAGCATTGAAAATGTATTGATAGCTTTCCCTGTAATCATATCATGGTCTTTTACTGCCTCTTGTGTTCATTTTAACTGGAAACCGCAGTGAATTGTATGTATAGGTACACGTTTGGAGTTTAGCAAAAGTGTAGGTAGAGGAACATTTTTGTAATGAGCTTGTGTTGTCATAATCAGCATTAAACAACATCTTGATTCATTTTTTTACTTCTCGCTCCTCATTGCAATGAATTCTGGAATGGCCTTATCTGTTCATGTTATCTGCAAATGCATGCTAGCTTAGCTTTTGGCCAAAATGATTCAGCATCCTTTTTTCTGTTTACTAATGCCTTCAGATTGGGAGCATGCCGACGATGCCTTATACTGATGCATAGATACACTGGATTTGGAAAAGAACTATTGTTTCTGGTACACATTTTAAACATATAAAAGGCTTGCTGTATTTCTTGTTTAAAGCATGAAAGAGCCCTACTGTACTGCTAGAGAACTGAACATGCTGAACTGTTATTGCAGACAGTGAATCATACTGTGTAATCTGTATATGTCAGATGCAGTGACAATCAGACCAGATTCTGATTACAAGGATCTCTTTCTTTATTTTACTCCCTGATAGATTTTTGCCCCCTAATATTCATCTCAGGTTTTCAATTGACTTTTGTTGATTTCTTGGATTATTCATCAATTTCTAAAATGATTATTGAGTTTCACATTTGGGCATCCATACATTTGGACACTGAATTGAAATTACAGGAACATGAATTTGCTGAATTGCACTATTTCTTTATATTTTAACTACTTCTGCCTTTTAAATGCAGAACACGTTTCAAGTTCAATACTATCACTAAAAAAGCTGTGTTTTCAGGTAGCTTTCTAAAATGAAATAATGAAATACTGACTTTTAATTGATTATATGCTGTTGTATTTGGCAAATGATATTAAACATGCTCTTATATGTCCATAAAATGAGATTCTAACAGATTCTTTGGTTTTTCAGCATTTTTGTGTATTTGAACCCCAGTTGTGACTGTATAATTCTGAGATCCATCTTTTCTCACTGAGTACAACTGAGGGACTCATATGCAAGTATTACAGAAGGTTCAAACGCTCACTGATGCTTCAGAAAGAAAAACAATGCATTAAAAGCCAGGGGTGTAAACTTTTTAACGGAATGAGAATGTGTACATTTCTCTTAATTTGGCTAAATATCATATCTTTTTTTCATTTAGTACTGACTTTAGAAGCTACAGATACTTAGATGTTCCCCAGAAAACAAAATAAGTTAAATTTACCCTGATCTTCAGAAGTTTTCACCCCCCGGCTCTTAATGCATTGTTTTTTCTTCTAAAGCATCAATGAGCGTTTGAACACAGCTGTGGATCATTCAGGTAACAACACAGTATTAAGAATCAAGCGTATGTAAACTTTTGAGCAGGGTCATTTTTATAAATTCATCTATTATTTTCACTTGTGGACTATATGTAAACATCTTTTATGTGAAATGTCTTATTCAGGTCAGTACTAAATAAAAAATAACATACATTTTGTATGATCCCTCTTATTTTGGTAAAATAATTAACATTTTGCAGATTCTGCACGGTGTGTGTAAATCTTGGACTTCAACTGTATTTCTGTAGTTGGCACTTTAAACACTGATAGTCATTTTTACTTGAAATATCCATATGTTGTGTACATGTTCACACTGACTATTAATGAAAATAAAATTAAAAACTACACTTTTGGTTCCTCATTTTAAAATTTAATTTCAAAATCCAAATCAAATTCTAAAAAAAATTTAGTGTTTTTTTAATTGTGTTTGTATATGTCCAATGTCAAAATAGCAGTGCTTCAGTCTTTCTTAGAACTGATAATTAAATTCTTTGAGTTCTGCTGTCCGTTTTGAAAAGAATCAGGTCAGATGAGCACTGAGGTTTTGTAATGATTTTCGGCCATGTGGTAAAAGATTTGAGTGCTGAGAAAGAGGGGGCCTGGAGAGGTTGAGGGAGGTAAACTAATAGCGTCACTGCTCTGGGGTGGAGACATGGAGCTGATAGATATCCTGCAAGCAACAAACTCAAGTGACCCCATTCTCTGCTCGCTCTCGCTCTCTCGTCTTGGCTCAGTGCTCTGTGAAGCAGTTGTCCAAAACACTAGTAGTCATGCCAGCCAGGCTGCTCTCTGGACTGAGGCTTTTTATTAGGAGACGTAATCATTTAGTGTTGCCGACTCCAGGAAAATCAAACATGTAAGCAGAGTTAAAATCCAAAGGGTCCCTGTGCAGTGCGCACTTCTCACTGCTCCCTACATTCAGCAGGCATTTCTCATAATACAAAGAATCATATATAACCTACTTATTACTTACTTATATAACTATGTATTACATGCATACATAATTTATTTGGAACAAAAACATTTTTTAAAGAGATAAATGCTTCAAAATGTAAATATATATATACTTTAATATATATTATATATATATACTTTATATATTTATATATATATATATATATATATATACTTTAAACTTTCAAAATATGCTGTAATACAATATGTAATTTAGTAGTACCTGCCAAAAGTTGATTTAATCAAAAACAGTAAAACTGCCAAATTGTGAAATATTATTACAACTGAAAAGAACTGTTAAATATATTTTAAAATGTAATTTATGTCTGTAATGGCAAATCTGAATTACTATTTCTACAGTCAGTCTGTGATTTTTTTTTTAAGGAATTTAATATTTTTATTCAGCAAGAAAGCATTCAATTGATCAAAAGTGACAATAAAGACATTTAATGTTACAAAAGGTTTTTATATAGGTAAATATTAAACAGCATTGTTAGTGTATATTCGGGTGACTATAACTTACAATAACTTACAAACTCTGCCTGGAAGAAGCTGTTTGTGTGATGATGATGCTAGTATTTGAGTTATATGTGTGTGTGTGTGTGGACATGGGTGGGTGTAACAATACAGAATGCCAAGAAATATTAGAGCTTGGGCCTTTCTTTCTCTTGAACACATACACCTTCCTCAGATCCATCCCAGCACTCTCCACTAGCCCATAAAGAAGTGCAGTCCTCCTTTATAAACAGCGTTAAACAGCTGGTGGTCTTGTATCACTGAGAGAAGAGCGGTGAAACAGAGCCTCTCGCTGGGAGAGATTGTCTATTCACATGCTGCAGAGACTGTAGACAGAAAACAGAACAATAGTAAGTGTGGACAGAAGCACTGGGGCGCTCAGCCAAGAGGAAGAAACAGCGACCTGTGCAACCTGTTTCTACTCTAACGGGTCCAATCCTTCTGTATTAGGATGTAAACAGCAACAGACAGATATTTTTGTGCTCTTAAGGTTCTATAACTGAGAAGCTTGCATGGACTGTATCTAAGAGATTGTCCATAAAGCCTGAAAATCTCAGGATAAATTGCTTGATTTTAACCCGTGCTTGCCCTGCAAATTTACTGGGTGTTCTGGGTAGTTTATGGTAGGTTGCTTACAGGTCAAACAAACCTACCTGCAAGTCTCTACATATGATATTTGGCTTCTAGATATGCCTCTGCTCTGTCCGTCAGTGTAAATATTCCACATAACTCCTCCACACCAATGCGAGACAACATTCTTTTTATTATCTTTGAAGTCAAGTATTCTGATGGCAAAAAAAAAGCTCTGAAAGTCATTCAAACAATATTGTTCCTCTATGACACATTCTTGTTACAGTTGTGATGTGGTTTAGAATTAGAATGATTACTGAAACATAATTACATTATTTTTATCAGAAAAAAAAAATTGACAGAATGGCATAGAAACTTCTTAAATTTCACAAATAATTACAACTAAACGGCAAGTAACATTGAATTAAACATAAAATTTTGGAGTAGAAAGACTAAAATATTTTTTCTTGTAAAACTTACACCAATAATCTTTACCGTTTCTAATTTTCTTTCTTCTAAACTTTTAATTTTCATTTTACCAGTTTTCGCAAGTAAATTTAACAGCTATAAAACTAAGTAAATCTACTTTGTTCATGGCATTTAATGAATCTAAAGTTGTGAGTAAATCTAACAATCACATAAAAGGATAAAAAATTGTACTTGATTGTTCTACATAAAATTCATTAGAAGCTATGAGAACATTTTTTAAAATTTAATTTGTTAACATTATGTAAAATTAATTTGAGTAAAATGTAATTTGCTCATTTTATGTCAAATTTATTAAAAGCTATATGAATAAATCTAATTGTCCAAGAAAAAACATGTCAGAATTTTAATGTGATATTGAAACCAACAAAATTCACATAAAAACCAACAGAAACTTGTAGATATGAAATTAGTTACTGGTATAGTTTGAACACGGTTACTGTACTGGTGTAAAAATTGTACTATTGTGGCAAATCTAAAACAAATACTGGCCTAAAATTATTAAGCTTCACCTACACGCAGATATTGTAGTGTCATCAGTCACTTATACTATTGTTACAGTTACTAGTACATCATAAATCTGACCATTTGAAAAGTAAAAGCACCATAATTTGTGTTTTACATTAAACTGTCTCTGTTTTCATGTGAACGATTATAAATAGCACATACTGAACTTTAAATTCAACTTAACATAATGAGCTCTTAATATGTTTTGAAAAGTTCATGGCCTGTGTGCAAGCGTTACTGTGAGCTATAAAGGTCGTGGTTCTATCACATCTCCAAAGGTGTGAGGGCAACATGGGTGACTTCTCATGTACTGTGAAACTGTGAAAGATTTTATTGAAGCCTGCGAATTCACCAATCCAAGGTGTTGTGAAAGCTCTCTGAAACACTGGGTAAATGATTAGCTGGCTCTCAGTGTTGACATTGTGGATGTCCTTTCTTCAAAAGTGTTAAAACGAGTGAAAGAGAGGTTGGTGAGTGCCACCCTACAGAGAAAAGCTGCATGCTGTCTAGTGTCTACATACCCATGAACATTTTGCTCACATCTCAGTTATGAAAATGTTGTTTTTGTGCTAATATTATAAGAACATTATTAAAGACCACATAACTTGGAACAAACATTCTGTTAATCTTACTGGGAAAATGTTTGTTCATAAACAGAAAACCAATCTAAACGTTACATGGAGGAGCCAACAGAGAAGACCTAAGTGGAACTAGCAAATCCACTTCTCCTGCACAATATTGTAATAATCAAAAATACATAGCACATCCTGGATGACATTTTAAATGTACTTTTAAATGAATCATACAAAATGTTGCCTACATGGCAGCTCACCAAAGAGTGACTGTCTGTCCTCACTCTTTTTCTTTTGTTCTTGTTTTTCCCCTTTCATATTATCTGTCTTTATTTCTCTCCCTTTCCCTCTGGGATATTTTTGAGAGCGTGTTCTTCAGTGCTGTTGCCCTCCAAGGGCAATGGTGTGTTGTGTGTGTGTGTGTGTAATCAGACAGCCTAGGGAGTTAAGACACATTAATGATGTCTCTGCAGGAGGCAATGATGTGCAGCAACAGCGGCAAGACAAAATCACTAATCAATCTCAACAAATCTAATTAACTATTAATTAACCTCCAGGGTCCCAGAGGCCTCTAAGAGGGCAAGAAGTGAGAGGAGAGCGGGCGTAGAGGGGAAGATGAGCCGTTACACAAAAAAGTACTTCTGAGGGATGCATGAAGAGGGATAAAAAACACCATGGAAACACCATGCTTTGGAAACGCCTAAAAGTTTTTCTTAACCCTGTGAAGTTTACTGTATCATATTTCATACTAGGGCTGGATCAAAAATATTGCTTTGTCGATTAATCTATTTTAATCGAATCTCATTTTTACAAAACAATATTGATTCTTAAATCCCAAGAACTGATTAGTCAAGCCTGTTTTCATGTAATAAACGGAACATTGTAGTGCACCTCTCATCCAGTAAATCAAAATAAGCTTTGTGGTTTGTTACTTTTGATATGAAACAAAATCTCATATTTCAAATTCTGTCCATTTTGTTAATATATTCAAGCAATAAATACTGTTTTGGTGCTGCTTAATGTGGAGGGACTGATCACTGTAACGCCTCAGTTTAAGAGAAGAGGCAAACTGATCATCTCCTCCTATCTTTAATAACAGTTACAGCACAAAATAAACTATCATTAAATCATTAAGTCTAGAACATAACATTCAAAACTTTTTTTTTTTTTGACACTTGTTTTGTGGTAATACTATGATATTATTTGAAATACTTTGGAGTATTATTATACATTACCATCATAAATGATACCTTAAGGTCGAAATAACTAAGACTTTTAAAGCCATTTTAAACCTACAGAGGTTGTCTTTGCAAATTTTACTTTATTATTTATAAATAACTATACCTCTGCTACAGTACATCTCAAAAGCATCTTCTCACAGTCTGATCGGCAAAGGTTTGACTCTGTTGCAATACTATAGGCTTATAGTCACACAGTGGAAGTCTGGTTTTGGGGTTTGAAGTGCTAATTCACTATAAAAACAGCAGCTGGATAGTGCGAGGCAGCAGTTCACATGGTGAAAAAATACAGAATACTGTGGAAAAACATAAAAGAAAAGAATCAACCACAGGAAGGCTGGGTGAGGCCCAAAATTGTTAAACACAAACACACAGACACAAACAGGCACAAGCAACCTCTCTCTGCACACCAATAAATGGTCTTCGTAAACTACAATTAAAACCCTGGGCACTAATTTAGTGGAAATGGCAGCCTGTAAAAAAAGAAATGTGAGAGAGAGGCAAGACAGAGGAAAAGAGTCACATTTCAGACTCAAAAATCCTATTTAAAATTCCCAGACAAATTGACTTTTAACAACAACGCATTCAATTTTCAGTACAGATCTATCATAAACTTAGAAGCTGGTCAGCAGTCATATTAATCATGTGACTTTTTTTGCTCATTGTTCATATTTATGACTGTTAGCAGGCAAAGTAATGAAAGTAAATACTGAATCATGTAAATAAACATTCTCAGGTCTCAGAAAGCAGATCTACAGATGCACACACATAGCACACACCTTCAAGGACTTCACATTCAAGGACATACATATACGTTTACCCACCAATACTCAGTGTTCTTTAAGTATTGGTGTTATATAAGTGAAATCCACAGACATTTAAGACCGGACAAAGAAACACTGAACAGACTGGAACTTAAGTACTAAGGCAAAAGAGGAATAATTAATAGACATGAGTGAACCAAATGACACAATCAAGGGGAAACAGAAACTAGGTCAAACAAGGGTGACTAAGACAATGACATAACACAGACTATGACAATACTCCCCTCTCCCCTAAGGCGTGACCTCGTGGCCAGGCAGGACCTACAAAGGAAGGAAGGAAGGAAGAAAGGATGGGTTTGGGCTGGGGACAAGGCGGTGGTGAAGGGCAGACAGAAAGGCAGGCAGACGACCAGGGCGGCAACGATGGAGGGAGGAGCCACAGAGAAATCCAGAGGAACCATGGTGGACCAGATGGAGAGAGCAAGGATGGAGACAGAAGAAGCCAAGGCAGATTAAGCAGAGGGAGGAGCCAGGGAGAAGACAAGAGGGCCTTGGAGCAGGAGGAGTGAGACGGGACCGCATGGCCACAGCCATGAAGGAGATCCACAGAGGAGCCATGGTGGAGGAAGGGCTGACGATACCAGGGGGCCAACCGTCAGCGGGGGAGCAGGTGGGAGAGGAGCCGAGGGTGGAGACTGAAAGCTGATGAGTCAGGGTGACGCAGAGGATCCAGAGGGCCAAGGCGGAGCAGATGGCTTCACCGAAAAAGCAGGAGACAGGGATCTGGAATGCCACAGTGGAGCTGGAGCGACAGTGGACCAATGTGGAGCTGGAGGGAAGGAGGAGCCTGACAGAGCCAGAGAGGACGGAGAGATGAGACACAGCCCTAATGTGGCCAATGGTCAACGACTGACCAAGGTGAAGCCAGAGAAAGGAGGGAGCCCGGCGGAGCTGGTGGACTGACAGGCGAGAGAGGAGAGGAGGAAGCTAGGAGCCAGGGTGGAGCCGCTGGGTCAACAGCAGACCGAAGTCGAGGCAGACTCCAGGACTCTGAGGCCGAAGGTGGAGACAAGAGATCCACCAGCCACAACGCTGACTGGCAGACCTGCGGCAATCCCATCACACAGATGGTGGGCTGAGGGTGAGCTAAGGGGCTGACAGGAAGCAGTGGCAAAAGAGTAGATGATGGCAAGGCTGAGGAACCAATGATGATAGGAGGAGGCAGGATAGGGAGGGTGGGTGAGAAATCATAAAAGGTAAAGGGTTCCAGGATGGATCACAACTCCCAATACCAGGAGCACAGCAGATGGGGGAATGACTTCCATGGTCGCAACAGGACAGATAGACAGTTCACAAATGGCCTCCTTGACCAAAACAGGACAGACTATTAGTTCAGGCCAGACTGACAGTTCATAAGATGGTGGGAGAAGAAAGGACAAAGAAGTCTATTAAGCCCTCAAAGTCCAGTGGCAGCTCATCCCCAGCAGTGGTGCAGTGGGCAGGGCTTTCCTCCATGCCCTCGTGCTCCTCTGCTTCATCCACGCATGCAAAGTTGCCGGCTCTCGCACCTGGTCAGATGATTCAGGCTCTAGCTCCGGGGCGATCCTCAGCTCTGTCACACTCTCTGGCTAAGGCTTTGGCTTTCCATCTGTGGTGGGCTCGGGCTCAGGCTCCGCACAGCGGATGATGGTGGGCTGGGCTTTGGGTCAAGCTGAATTCTGGATCGGGTGCGGATGCTCTCCAGACACTGGATGATAACCTCCCTCCAGCTCAGTCCCGTGGTATCTGGGAGTTTGATGGGGCAATGGGAATTTGAAGAATTTTCAGACCTGCACTCTCGGACTCTCAGACAACTGCACTTCCGGAAGTGACGTCACTTGCAGTCTATTTTATTTTTATTTTATTTATTTATTATTTTTTAATAAATTAAATCTCTCAACACTTTACAACAGTAGCCAGGTGGTGAAGACAAGAAAAAAGAAACTAAATTACAATGTCACTCGCAATCGCCACTTGCAAATGCAAATATATGCGGCGTTGCGTTTATTCTTTGCTCACCTGCTTGTCTGTAGTTGTTTTAATTATGAATAGGAGCATACTGAGTTTACTCTTTATCATTTTAATCCACATTATGCCACGTTTTGCAGAGGAGAACATAATATAGCCTACATATACATTATATTAATAAACTGTATATCAAATTTGATCTTTTAATACATTAAAAAAGTGTTAATGGTCTACAGAAGGAAAACGAAAAACACTTAACGAGAGAAATTTCCACATTGCGTTCATATTCTGCTGTTCTGTGGCCACGGATTTGCAAGTCTTGTCTTTATCTCCTACAGATGACAAGCACGACTCTGTACGTTATGCTATTAAATTAGTTTTAATCTTTTAACCACCACAGCGTCTTGTCTCAATTGGCAACAAGCACGATTTACTGTGGATTGCAAGTGACGTCGCAGGTAGCAGAGAGTGCAAGTGCCGATTGCGAGTGCTTAAATAGCACTTACGGAAGTGCTGTTGTCTGAGAGTACAGGTCAGAGAAAATGCAAGTGTGTGTCTGCAGCCAGACCCTATGGAACTTGATGGTTTAGTCTTCTGTCACATTACAGTGTTGATTAAACACGCTTGAAGAAGATGATGAAGTCTTCTTTTTTTAAAATATATTTTAAAATATATTAGTCTCTGTGGTGGGAGGAGCAAATGACAGACACAGTGGGGGTGACATCAGGCCTCGGAGAGGCTTTTATTAAACATAAAATAAACAAAAGTGTCCAAAAATGGGGGAATAAAGTGTCCAAAATAAACAGGAAATCTGGCATCCTCGTTGTGCTGGGGGTTCCGTAAAGGAGGGGCAGAGTTTCGAAAGGGAAGTGTCCAGGTAAGCGGCAGAGTCCGTCGGCCACATGCGTTCCCCGCTCAGGTCTGCGGCTCTAGGGGCAGCGGCTTCCTTGACCGGCTATGTCCTCCTTGGGTCACGGCACATCTGGGGGATTAAATGCTGAGATGCTGCTCATTTATAATTGGTGTTCAATTATTAATAATAGTTCTTATTATTATCAATGTAGCTAAACTGTTTTTTGCTGCTTACATTTTTTAATTAGAAAGTTAAAACACACACACACACGCATACACATTGATTTGTGCCTCTAAAAAGCAATGCAACACCATTCATGGAGAGAAACGCCTTTTGGGTGAATCCTTTGAGCAACAGTTTAGGATGGCTAGCAAACGCTGATCCTTCCCAGCCAGAAGATCAAACCGAAATCAATCCTGATTAACGCAATAGGCTGTTGATTAAGTTTCTGACCAGCATGTCAAATTGACCATTAATGCTTCCAGAACAGCCCCTGGAGGCCCCAAATCTCCTGACTCAAGTTCACTGGCAGTCATAACTAACTACATAGCTGATGAAACTCACAGCAAGTGCTAGAAAGAATCCTGTTGTCTCTGAAAACCAGAGAATGCCTTTGAATTCTTAGCAATGACTCTCTTTGCTTAAATACAATCTTAAATACACCAAAAAAGAAAGATTTTGCTTCTGCACTTGTTCCTTAGGTTCTTTTATCCAGTAGTAAAGACTGTTCAATTGTCAGCTGAGCCGACTGTAAGTTTTGAAGTCATGTTAAATTTATTTGTATAAGTGTTCTCACAATACATATGGTTTCATGTTAATATTATCTTTATAACTTCATGCTTTAGTCACATTTTATTATAATTTAGCATTTTTGTAATATAATTTACTTTTTTTTTTGACAATACAAGCAATCAAGCAGCTGAGATTTGCTACAAAGTATATAGTAAATATGTCTCTTTATGTGAGTGTACTGTATGTATGCAGGTAAAGTTGAATGTAATATATATACAACTTTTGATGTATCTTGGGGCAATAATACATTACGTAACAGTATAAACAAAGAAGCAGCTGATTTGCTATCATGTACTTCAAGAAGCCTTACAATACTTAATGGGTAACAAAGCTTTTAATAAAATGTATCCTTTCCTACACAGTGATAGTCACCTCAGATTAACTTCAGAAAATAAAAGCAAGCTCTGTTAAAACCTGAACCTTGTTTGGCGGTTTAGCACTTCAAACAGAAAACCGTAAGAGTGGAAGAGGTAAAAGAAAAAGGGAGGTAGTGTGCTTTTACAAGTACCGCTAAAGATTCATGTTTGCTCTGAAGGTGTTAAAATAACACCAGCGCTTTGTGTCTTTGTGGTTTTGGTGTTTGGAATCATGGGTTATTTATTTCATATCTGTGCTTCCGGTGTGAGTGCCACTCCCTACATTTGCAGCGAAGAACTTTTCAAACGAACTCAACTAGAGGTTATTTCACTATAAATCTATCAGAGCTTCCTGTTGTGGTGTGTATTGCT
Organism: Labeo rohita; assembly: GCF_022985175.1. Taxonomy (NCBI): domain Eukaryota; kingdom Metazoa; phylum Chordata; class Actinopteri; order Cypriniformes; family Cyprinidae; genus Labeo; species Labeo rohita. The sequence continues at coordinate 23,095,042 of NC_066880.1, forward strand.
GTTGATTGTTATTTTAGAATCATACTTAACAGTACCATTACACTATATTCCTTCTAGTATTCCTTACACTTTTTTGTTTATTTTATATATTCATTATTGTTTCATTTTTATTTTAAAGCAATTTTGTTCTGTTATTCCCTTTTATATTATTATTTTTAATGTCTATATAACTTTTATTTTTATTTTTTATTTTTAATATGTCTATATAACTTTTATTTCCATTATTTTAGTTTGTTTGGTACATCAGCTCAAAATTGTATGACAGGTTATAGACAGACGAATATAAACTTATTTTGGTGGTCTACAGTTTGGTTAGAGTTATGTGGTCATGGTTTCGAATCAGTTAACCCACAACATTTGGTGGGACACCACATCTTACCGCGTCGGTGACCTTTTTTTGCATTCCTTCACTCTTGTCACTCAGTACATTCAGTGCCTTGAAACTAGCTAACAATGTTTGCTAAACAATCCCATTGTTTATAATTGAGCACCACTAATAACTGACAACCAACTCAGCATATTAGAATGATTTATAATGGATCTGAAGCAATGGCTGCTGAAAATATTTTTGGCATCATTGGGGTAAATTACTTTTTTAGCTTTGTATCCTGTGTCACATTTTAGTTTTAGCTTTGTGATAAGGCACGTTGGAACTCATGTGGTCATAAAGGGATGGACATGGTCAGCAACAATACTCAGGTAGACTGTACCATTTAAACAATCAGATCAGTAGTATGGAGCGCAAAGTGTGCCACGAAAGTATCCTGTACACCATTACACCATCAGCAGCCTGAACCGTCGATACAAGGCAGGATGGTTCCATGCTTTCATGTTGTTTATGTCAAATTCTGACCCTACCATTCGAATGTCACAGCAGAAATCGAAACTCATCAGACCAGGCAACCTTTTTCTCATCTTCTATTGTCCCATTTTGATGAGCCCCCTCGTGAACTGTAGCCTCAGTTGTGTTTTCTTAGCTGCCAAGGCACCCAGTGTGGTCTTCTCCTGCTGTAGCTCATATGCTTCAAGGTTTGATATCTTGTGAATTCAGAGATGCTCTGCTGCATGTCTCACTTCTAACGAGTGGTTACTTGACATATACTGTTGCTTTTCGATTAACCAGTCTGGCAGTTCACCTCTGACCTATTGCATCAACAAGGTATTTTCACCCACAGAACTGACACTCACTAGATATTTTGTCTTGTTTGACCATTCTTCATAAACCCCAGAGACCGTTTGGCTTGAAAATTCCAGTAGATCAGTGGTTCTCAACTCCAGTCCTCAGGGCCCACTGCTCTGCACATTTTGTATGCTTCCCTCATTTACCACACCTGATTCAGATGATGAGCTCATTAGGAGAAAGATCCATGAACTGAACTGAGTGTTTCAGAAACATACAAAATGTGTAGAGCAGTGGGCCCTAAGGATGGAGTTGGGCACTACTTAAGTAGATTACCATTTTAGGAAAAATATGCAGACCAGCCCATTTCGCACCAACACCAGCAAATCACCTATAAATTATCTTTCTTCCCTATTCTGATGCTAGGTTTAATCTTCAGCAGATTGTCTTAACCATGTCTACATGCCTAAAATTGCTACCATGTGATTGGCTGATTAGATATTTGCATTAACAAGCAGTTGAACAGGTGTACCTAATAAAGTAGGCTAAGTGGTGAATTAACCCTATTTGTAAAACCATTAATAATTTTCCTATTGAACTAAGCAGATTTTCCTCCCAAAATGTTATGATGATGATAATAATTAATGGGATAGTTAACACAAAAATGAAAATTCTGTAATTAATTACTCACCCTCATGTTGTTCTAAATCTGTAAGAGCTTTGTTCATCTTCGGAATACAGATTAAGATATATTTTGATAAAATCCGAGAGCTTTCTGACCCTACATAGACAGCAATGTAACTACCTCATTCAAGGCCCAGAAAGGTAGCAAAAAAGCCAATAGAAGGCAATCCTGCAACCTTTAGCCAAAAAAAGCGTAAACGGCTAGAGCTAATGCTTCTAGTTTGGGAAAGGAGACCAAAGGCCATTTTTTTTTGAATGGATGTTAATGAAGAAGAGTTTTAATGTGATTTTAATGTGGTTATCAAGGCACACATGATCCAAGTTGACAGTTATGCTTTCTCCAATAGTAATACAGACCCTCTCATCTGCCAATAGTAAGAAAATGTCTGCTAGTAAGGACATTGTTAAAATAGTCCATGTGACATTTTTGCTTCAACCTTAATTTTATGTAACTACAAGATCAATAATTTGTGTTTTTTTTTTTTTTTTTGAAGATGAACGAAGGTTGGAACAACATAAGAGTAAGTAATTAATAAAATAATTTTCATTTTTGGGTGAACTAATCTAATATAACACATCAAATAGGCCTATCACCCCTTATAATTGTGATTTTTGGCCTGTTCTTCAGTAGAGGACTTGAGCTTGATTTAAAGTCATACAATGTCAATATTAACAAATAAACTTTTTTTTTTTTTTTTCTTATTTTTTACCCAGGCAGTGAACTGTACACCCTTCACACATGAGATCACAGATTAGCATCTAGTAGAGCCAGCATCCGAACATACTCTCCGGATTAAAGTGAAAGCAGGTATGACCCTGGCACTACAGTCGATTGGGCACATGGACTGGCATGGATGTTGGCACAGAGCTGACACAAGCGGATATAGTGAGGACGGGGGAGGCTCCTGGCTTTAGGAGTGACACCTGTACGAGCATGACTGAGGGTGAGATTGAGACATGGGAAGGGTGCTGGGTACATGAGCTGGCACTGTGAAAGCAGGCAGCACTCCTCTGCCTGAAGAGATAATCCCTCCATAAAGTCACGTTTCAGGAACTCGGGAAGTTGACAGATGGCACAAGCCAAGCCAAGTGAATATGTGTATGTGTGCATGTATTTTTTAATTGTGGTTTCAAGCCAAAACCATGGCAAAAATCCTACTAAAATGTATAAGGGTTTATAGAAATAAATGTATCAAGGGAATTGCAGAGAGTTCATGAGATGATGAAAAGTTCATTATTAAAGTGGTCCTATTATGCTCCTTTACAATGTCTTGATTTTATTTTGGGGGTGTACTAGAACATGCTCTTATGCTTGGTGGATTTTACATAATTTAAGTGATTACAATACCTTTCTCCCCATCCTGGCACAAATGGCTTGATTAGTTCCGGGTTTGTTGAAGGCCTACCTTTGAAAAACGAAATGTGTTGTGATTGGTTAGCTGTCCCAGTGCGTTGTGATTGGCGAACATTTTAGATTATGTTTCAGTACTGCCACGCCCCTTGCCAAAGCACCAAGTTCCCTCTGCTCCATTATAGTTAAGGATATATTAGGGTATAGCAGATGCTACAGTAGTGTTGGGTCCTATCGTCAGCCTGCGAGATTGCAGATATATGATATTCTCATGCGAATTTATTTAATTAATTACATACTTAGTTTTGTTGCCCAAAACCAGATACAGCATAAAGCTAAATGCAGCCTAATGTTTTTAATATGACTTAATTTGTATTTAACATAACAACTGAATAAAAACATTGTAAGTTATATGAATTATAATGCTTGCATGTCCTTAGTTATTCAAAAAGCAGCTACCGAAAATGAGCAAAAAACATTAACATTATCAAAGAACATCATCACTGATTAGCCTAGCCTAGTGCAAGTTTTAAAAAAACACTTGCATTATTAATGAAGCTATCTACACTGTATGATAAATAAATCTCTTACTGCACACGTCTGTGCATGAAACTTTGTAACGTTTGGAACATTGTGATTTTTTCGATGTCATTGAGTGCTATGTTTTTATGGCATTCAACTTCTGACAATGTATTCTGAGGTACCTGCATTTTTTCCATTCTGTGCTGTTTGTAGGTAGTTTTTTTCCCCCCTTGTGTCAGTAACAGTGTCACTAAAAACAAACTGTATCTACCAATGTCTAGTGTAAAATCTCATACTTCTGGGAAACAAAACCAGCTGAGAACCATTGACTTAATACATGTCTTCATTGCTCTAATATGTCAATATTTACAAATGACCTCAACTGATGTCATACAATCCTGACATCAGTATGATGTCATGTATCCAGCCCTTCCTGAGGCCTTAGGAGCAGATGAGGGATGCTTGGGTTGATGTAGCAAGACATGGATCAGAGAAAATGATCTGATCTACCTAAGTGGAGTCAATCAGGACATAGAGATGTGAGGGTGAAGAGGATGAAACAGACATGATGAGATGGTAGAGGGAAAGCAGGAACCAACCAGGACAGAAAGGAACCTGGGGGTCATGTTTGATAACCAACTGAGCTTTACCACTCGCATTAAAAACAGTCCAGTTGTGTAGGTTTGGTACATCCATCTTTAAAATGAAAGAGAGGGAGTAACCAGAGTGAGTGTGTCACAAACATGGATGATGAACGAATGTACTCACACAAGGATAAAAGGTAAAATCCAGAAGTCTTTAATATAATCAATCAATCAATGAAGTTACAGGAAGGCAGCAAAACACAAGCACATAGATGAGACCAGACAAAAAACACTGAACTGAGACCAACTTATAAAGACAGGAGATTACAAAGAACCAATTAGGACACAGGTGAAACAAGTTAACAAATCAGGACATGATGAGGGCAGGAAGAACCAAATATGGGCACAAGAGGGAGAAACCAACATAAACAGTCCAAAGGGGTGTGACATTATTCCTCCCTCCCAGAAGGCGTGACCTCACGCTGTAGAAGAAAACAAAAACAAAGGAATGAATGGAGGCGACATAGAATGGAAACAAAGTACGTGGTGGTGGTGGTTCTGGTGGAGGATGGACTCCCTGGAGGAGGACAACAAACAAAGTCCAGGGTGGTGACAACTGAGAAAGGAGCCAAAGAGGAGACAGAAGGGTGCAGGACCGATCAGACGGCGGGAGGAACCAGGGTGGAGACAGAAGGGACCCAGAGCAGGAGGAGCCAGGCGAGACCCAGGCCAGAGCCATGATGGCGGCCCACTGCAGAGCAAAAGGAGGGAGGAGCCATGGTGGAGGAAGGGCTGACGACTTCAGGGGGCCGACCGACAGTGGCAGAGCAAGTGTAGGTGGAGCCCAAGGTGGAGACGGAGAACCAACGAGTCCAGGTGACACCGAGGATCTGGAGGGCCAAGGTGGAGTCTAAGGCTCTGGCGACTGGAGGAGCCCTACGGAGTCTGTGGGATTGAGCAATGAGGCGCAGCCGGAGAAGTGGAGTCCTGAGGCAATGCCGGTTCAACGACTGACCAAGGCAGAGCCGGAGGGACAAGGGAGCCCGGTGGAGCTGGTGGGCCGACAAGCGACAGTAGAGACGAGAGAGCCAGGAGCTCGGAGGGCCGAGGCGGAGTCCAGGACTCGGAGGCTGGAGGCTGAGACGAGGGATCCTCCAATCACGACACCGATGGAAACTGGCAGGACACCAGCACCCACTCAGCATAGGCAGCGAGGCTCTCTCGAGGACCTTCCCTGGACAGCTGTGCTTGTGTTAGTGCAGTCCATTGTGATAGAACTTGCAGAGACAGCTGCCTGGGTAATGTGTTAGGTTGGCCAGAAACACAAAGTCTGTGGTGTGGTCCTCGAGAGAGCATTCCCCCTGCTCTAGCAGGAGGACGAGGACGGTCAGGTCATTTATAACAGGAAAAAAATAAAAATAAAGCACTGAACAAAACAAAAAACAAAACGCAGGGTAATCACGTCGCTTAACTTTTTAAGGTCCGGTCTTCTGTCACAAATGTGTTGGATGAATGTACTCGCACAAGGCTAAAGATGAAATCCAAAAGTCTTTAATCCACAATGATGTTACAGGAAGGCAGCAAAACACATGCACATAGACAAGACCAGACAACAAACACTGAACTGAAACCAACTTATGGAGGTGATAACAAAGAACTAATTAGGACACAGGTGAAACAAGTTAACTAATCAGGACATTATGAGGGCAGGAAGAACCAAATATTGGCACAAGAGGGAGAAACCAACATAAACAGTCCAAAGGGGTGTGACAGAGAGGTAATGATCAAATGTTAAACTCTAGTGTTGTCTTTAGTAGAATTATTTACAGATCACAGACCCACTAATATGATCATTCTTATACGAGCTAAAATTTAAAAGTCAGCTATATAAGACAAATTTATACAGGGGAAAAATTAATATTACAAATATGTATAAAATATTATTTGGAAAATATTTAGTTGATTTATTCATTTATTTTAATCATTTTTATTTTACTAAAATTCTTATGTGTTATTAAATATCTTATTTATTTGATCATTGTTATTATGTATGTATTTTTTGGATAGAATAGGGTGACTGAATAGGGTGTGCTGATGTTTGCTTCCGTGTGTGTGTGTGTGCAGATCAAGTTGTCTCTCGGTTTCATTTCATGACACACTGTTACATCACAGCAGGAGACATTTTAAAGTTTAACATCCTGCTTAGAGCGTGTGTGTGTCACTGCCGAGGGAGACAAGACACTAAGCCGCCCACCTTAATACAGCCTCCCAGCATCCCCCAATCTCTCTTTATCTAACAAATCGTCACTCTATCCCCGCTATCAAGAACTCCCATTATGTCACAATTTCTCTCTCACTCTCTTTCTCTCTCTGTTTGGTCTCTGAAGAGGTTTTAAGGATTCTGGCTTTCATCAGAGGTAGAAGCTGACAGGCAGAAAGACATTTGAAGACTGAGGGGGAGAACCTCACTGACCAAACTCCCACAGCAGTGAGGCTGTGGGTCTGTGTTATCCCATTGGCTTTAATGCGCTGTTTCTTTATTATCACTCTATGCTAGTCAGGTAGATCGAAAAACAAAGATTTCACATTCTTCTAGTTGAATGAAACTTGTGCTAGAGATGAGAGTTGACTGATAGACACAGACACATAATCAATTCTCTCTCTCCTGAACTTAAATATACCTCCCACCCCCATATTATAGTAATTAAAATCAATAAGAAAAACATAAAAGACATAATTAGATTTTTTTTTTTTTCATTAAGAAAACTGGCTTTATTTTATGCAATGTCATATTGTTATTTCTGTTTTTGGTGTTAAATGTGACCTGGATATGTTTTCATTCAAATATATCCTTGAACTTGCAAGTTAGTGGCAAGGCCAGAAATATCCACTCTTACTTCTACACTGTCTTCTTTCAAAGCTACTATGAAATCTTTTAGTTACTTGTAATGTATAGTGAAATTACAGTAAAGCAACCATTTTGAAGAAGTAGTTAGCTACACTATGCGGCACTTATGCACAAAAAGTGGCTTACAGTATAATGAAGCTGCTGAAGAGCAATGTCTTGTCGCATGTTATATATAATTCATTCAGCCATATATTTCTGGGGTTAAAAAACAATAATAAAAAAAAAAAACCTTTTGAATGAATGTACAGTCACAAGAAAAAGTATGTAAACCCAGTGGTATTTGGTTGGTTTTCTGCATTAAAAGATTAGTTCACTTCCAGAACAAAAATTTACAGATAATGTACTCACCCCATTGTCATCTAAGATGTTCATGTCTTTCTTTCTTCAGTCATGAAGAAATTTTTTTTGAGGAAAACATTTTAGCATTTCCCTCCATATAATGGATTTCAATGGTGCCCCGAGTTTGAACTTCCAAAATGCAATTTAAATGCAGCTTCAAAGGCTCTAAACAATCTCAGCCAAGGAAGAAGAGTCTTATCTAGCGAAACGATTGGTTATTTTCCTTAAAAAAAATTATAATTTATATACTTTATAACCACAAATGCTCATCTTGTTGTAGCTCTGCTGAACCGTGCATATTCCTGTTTATGACAGTTAGGTTATGTAAAAAAAAAAAAACCTCCCATCTCATTTTCTCCTTAAACTTCAAAATTGTCCTACATCGCTGCAAAAGTACCGACCCAGTGTTTACAAAGTAAATATCCAAAGAAGGTCATGTGCCCTTTATAAAATAATGTAAAACAGCAATGTAGGACAATTTTGAAGTTGAGGGAGAAAATGAGATGGGAGTTTTTCGACCTAAAAATTATGCCCTTTTTTAAAGAAACCTCTAATGTTCCCAGAGTGCGTTTGTTAAGTTTTAGCTCAAAATACCTGACGGATAATTCTTTATAGCTTGTTAAGATTTACACTTTTAGGGTAAGAGCCAAAAAGTGCCGTTTTTGTGTTTGTCCCTTTAAAGGCAAATGAGCTCTTTTCAGAAGAAGGCGGAGCTTCAAGAGCTGGCAATAACAAAATGGGATAATCTCACGCACTGAAAGTGTCAGAAGCTGACAGTAGAGGTATTCAGCCTTATATGTTCAAATTGGAATTGTGCATAATAAATGCATTTATTAATTACACAGATGAGGAGCACAGCACGATAAAAATAACCACATAACTGGTCTCATGGTGCCATCACGTGCTATCACAAACTTTATAAGTCCCACTTTTGATTATGAGCTTGACAAATTCAAGCAGTCGACTTCACATTGCTTTCATATGCAATTTTTGACTACCACATTCCTATTTACGATCATTCTGGCAGCCAATTTAATTGCAGTGTTTGCTAACATTAAAGGATGCAAGACATACTTAACATAATGTTTTATATCGAAGCGAATGAAAATAGCCTAACCTATAAGAACGACTTGTGGATTGATGTGAACGCCAGCAAGTAGGAATAATGCTCAGAATGATTGTGAATTAAACATCTCCGATGACGTTCATTGCCATGGATTTTATCGAGTTACAAGAAAAGGTAAGAAAGGGATTTAATTGCTAACTCTTACTGATATTATGTGTAATACATGCTACGCTGACACGGCATTCAAGTTCTCAGACATGCAGAAGAGGGCAGCCCCAGACTGACAGCTGGCACAGAGTGAATAATCTGCATTTTTTAAAAAGGAAAAAAAACTTTAAAGATGATTCACGATTAATTATTGTTGCCAAGTTATCTAGTCGTTGCTTGCTTACAGTGCTTATATGGAGCAGTTTGTCTAATTTGTCTAATGAAGTGCAGACAGGCACAAGTTAGGCTACACCGTCATTTAAATGTGGCAGACTTTAATGGACATTAAAGCAAAGGTTGAATACCGTATAACTCCAGGATAACTGGAGTAATACAGTATACCGTATAACTCACAGTAATATTGATGAACAGCTAAACAAATGCAGAGCACTGTAACTCAATTTGAGCATTCCAAAACACAGTCAAAGAGCGGTAACGGATGTTATACTGTATTCTACCTTGGTTTCTCCTTGGCTTTTCTCACGGGAGCACTACTATCACTACTGTTGAGTTAGGCAGGCATGGTTTTAGTAACCAGGCACCTCAGCTTCACCCACGTCCCGCCTTTTGCCCATTATCAATTATCCGGAAGTGGCGTGCTGCCAAGATGGTGGCGGTCGGCTCCGCCCACTTTAGGCTTCAAAAATGCACTTCAGAAACCTATGAGTGACACGAGCGACACTACGTCCATGTTTTTTAAAGTCTATGGTATTGATCCCTAAACATACAGGGGACTTTACCATTTTTTCCAGGACATTTCTTTCGAAAATTAAATTTAACCACGGTCTCCTCAGCGGCTCAGATGCAAGGGGTCTATAAAGACTTCTATGTTCATTGATGAATCCCAAAACAAAACACTTGTAATGCCTTTTTGGCACTGGCATTGTAAATCTCCAGCAGCTACAGAAAACACAGGGTAACACTTTATTTTAAGGTGTCATAATACAGAGTAATTACATTTTGTTTCATGTACAAGTACAATGGCTACTACTAAGTACTTAAAGGAGAAGTCCACTTTCAGAATAAAGATTTACAGATAATGTACTCACCCTCTTTGTCACCCAAGATGTTCTTCTTTCTTCAGTCATAAAGAAGTTATGTTTTTGAGGAAAACATTTCAGCATTTTTCTCCATATAATGGACTGCTATGGTGCCCCGAGTTTGAACTTCCAAAATGCAATTTAAATGCAGCTTCAAAAATGTGGTTGTAAACAATCCCAGCCGAGGATGAAGGGTCTTGCAAAAGATCTGTTATTTTCATGAAAAAATATAATTCAAATACTTTTTAATCTCAAACACTCATCTTGTCTTGCTCTGACTGAACTCTGTGTATTTTGGTTCAAGACAGTTAGGGCATGTCAAAAGACTCCAATCATATTTTCTCCCTCAACTTCAAAAATTGAAAAATTGCATTTGGGATCGTTTGAATCCGCATTTAAACTGCATTTTGGAAGTTCAAACTCGGGGCACCATAGAAGTCCATTATATGGAGAAAAATGCTGAAATGTTTTCCTCAAAAAACATGATTTCTTTACAACTGAAGAAAGAAAGACATGAACATCTTGGATGACAAGGGGGTGAGTACATTATCTGTAAATCTTTGTTCTGAAAGTGGACTTCTCCTTTAAGTACTTAGTAGTAGCCATTGTACTTACATGAAACAAAATGTACTTACCATGTAACTAAGTTATGGAACAGCCTGTAATTACAGTTTATAATTATGTAGACGTAATAGGCAGCTAATGTTGCACATACGTAACAGCTACTACTAAGTACTTAATTAGGTAATTACTCTGTATTATGGACACCTATAAATAAATTTTTACCAAAAACAGTAACGGTGGACTGCTGCTTCTCACTCAGGGCTGTGTCTATGCTAATGGGGCAGAGATTGTCATAAATGGGTGAGACTTTTTCCTTATGATGGCATGTATGTAGGGAGAAATCTGGAATTGTGTGTTTAGAGAGGATGTTTAAGATTTATTGGGATTATAAAAAAAAAAAAGGAAAAATGATTTTTACTATTATAGGCTAGTTGTTTTTTGCATTTCTGATTTTCGCGAAATAGGTCCCCTTTAAAACATTCACTGATGCTCAAATAGGAAACACAATGCATTAGGGGCCGGGGGTGAAATCCTTTTTGAACAGGATGATGATCTGAAATAATTTGCCGCTTCACAGTCTTCAAGATCACAAGGCTTCCAGGCAGGTGTGCTGGAGCCAAACTCTGCAGGATGGTGGCCATACAGGATTAGGACTGGACACCACTGATATGGAGGATAGTAAACCATTGAGACAGTGTAAATGTTCTTTCCACTGGGGTGAGTGAAGTCCACAGAGTGGACACACAGACACACACACACAGAGTATGATCCGGTCCAGAGAATGATAGCACAGAGTGGATCATACAGATATGGATCATGGACTAACGCATTACAAGCCTTTAAACTTCACATCATAACCGTTAATACTACTCTAAAAGTTACTAATCTGAAAGTGGAATCATTTAGGCTCAATTTTAATAGAACCACAGCTGTCACAAGCTGTCACAAGCTGTCCAATGCGACTTTGCCAAGTGCTGTGAAACAAAATGCTACTGACTGTTTAAAAATAAAATAGAGCTCTTTAATATGTCCCACCCTCTTTTATTTTTCATTTGGAAATATGTCAAAGCACCAAGGAAAGTGTCACTTATCAAGCCACTTTACAATGACTTAAAACACAATAATAATAAAACATATTTTTGGTGTTGTTGTTTTTTGACAGCCTCTGTAACCATTCACTTTCAGTGCATGGAAAAGAACAGTGTGAACATTCTTCTTTTGTGTTCCACAGAAGTAAGCAAGTAATGAAACCATATGAGGGTGAGTGGCAGCATATTAATTTTAAGGTTCACTATTAATTTAAGTTTGAAAACCCATGTGACATACAAGGTAGGTATGTGATGTAATATATAGGGTAAACGGTGAAGATCAGAAAGGTGTTTGTAGAGAATGAGTCCTCAGGCTGAATTGGACAGCCGATCTCTTCTAGAATGAAGAAGGAATGTCTGACACAGATACCACAATAGCAGACAATGATGTACGGTGTAATGAAGATGAGATGCAGCGGCTGTGAATAAACGAGGGAAGGAAAGACGGATGAGAGTACACTGTCAGAATGATAACACACTTCTTTATCTGTGAATGGGATATCATACAGTAAGAAATGGTCCAAATCTGATAAAGAGAGAGAGGAGAAAGAACAATCAATTCTGGAACAATTGAAACTTAAACCTCTAGTGTTGATGGATCAACAACAATGTCTGATATTCTTCTTTCTGGCCACAGAAGCAGCAAGGAGATCAACATCTCATTTGTCCTAAGCTTTCTTTTTAGATCATATAACAGTAAGATTAAAAAGGTATATATTCTTCATTCTAATTAATCATTTCTGCCACTGTTTGACATGATTTTCCCCCTAAACTGAAAATACAGCATATGCCTATAAAAGTACAACTGCTGTTCAGTTTCAGACACTTCCAAAAGATCATAAATCATTTGATATTGTAAAATAAATCTATATAAATCAAGCAAAATCCTCTGAAGTGACCACTGACAAACGCACATACACAAAGCATATTAGATATGATAAACAATCTTAATCCTTAAATGCATACCTTTGGTCTTTAGCAACCCGGGACGTCATTTACTACACTCTCCCTCCTTCATTTTTTTTTTAGGTTTGACATCAGCTTTCTTAGTATTTCTCAATCTATTCATTACAAACAATAAACAAGAAAAATAATTAAATATCAAAGAATGTCTGTTTTCTGATAGTGTATAGGGTCGCTAGAGACCCAAGGTGTGTAATAGTGTAAGTATATTTTTCGTGTGCAAAAATATGTAAATATCCGATGATTAAAAACATGCGATTCACCTTTATTCCTTGAGGTGGCAATGTTTGTTAGGCAATAATGATGTGATGTTTCACTCGTAATTATCGCAGACAAAAAACAAAAGAATATCATCAGCAAATATTGAATTGGTTTGAATGGCTTTACCGCAGAGCAATTACTGTATGCAACAAAATATAAATGTCACTGTTATTTGATGGTGGATGTGGTGAATAAGCTTCCAGTGAGCAAACTATTGATTTTGAAGTCAGTGAAAATGCTAGTTTTGCGAATGTGGTTGAGGTGAGGCAGATGCTGAATGTACTATGGAAGTGGGCTCTGACGATGACGGCGATGGTACAATCATCTGCTTAAACTGAACCCTTCTATGTTTCAACAGGTATCAAAATAGGCTTTATTTTATTCTTCTATAATTGTTCTTAAAATATCAAGAGAGTTTTGCTGTTGCAGATAGATTGCTATTAGAGATTCATCCGTGCTGGATATATAGGTCCAGGTCGCTAAAGACCTGAATATGTAATAATGATTGGCGAAACAGTCATGCATTTAAGGGGTAAACATGCTTTCCTAACAAAGGAAAGCCAACGTGTTTTTTTCCCCGGTTGAAAAATCCAGCATATGCTGGTTAGGTATGTTTTAAAGCATGGCTGCTGGTTTGAGCTGGTTTAAGTTGGTCCTGGACCAGCTAAGAACCAGCTTAACCCAGCTCAAACCAGCAGCCATGCTTCAAAACATACATAACCAGCATACACTGTTTTTTTTTTTCAACAGGGCTTGCACATCTAGCAACTACGGTTGAGCTTCCACTTACTATATTTGATGTGCTCTGTGCATGTGTGATGCGATGATTGGTGCTTATATGTAAATAAAACCCTGCTGAGTCTGTTCCTCGAGAATGTTGGCAGGGACCCAGGTAATCAGCTATGCTCTGGGGGGGGTGAAAAACTCTGGGTATTTCAGGGATTGCTCTTCACTCATTTTCCTGGTCTGAGGCCTGGCCTGGAAGAGGCCTGCTGGCAGTGAGCAGCACATTGTCTCAGGTCAACATAATGACAGCTCAATCTGCTGATTGCTCTGGAAGTATGTTTTAACTCTGATAAACAAACCATAGCTTTGTTGCAAAATATGAGCTAGCTACCAAGGAAACTACCGTCTAAGGCAGCATCCTAACTGTCATGGAACCTCATATGTTGTACACTTTTTTTTTTTTTTTTTTTTTTTATTTATTTTGCACAAAAAAGAAATACAACACCAAGGACATACTGATACATATTCAGTGCCGGAGAAGGCAAAAAGCCAGTATGGCTTATCTAAAGCCTCCACCAAGGAAAGATAAAACATAGCCAAAAAATGCAAAACTCAATATAATACAACTCATACAACAAACAAAAAATATGTCACGACAATACTAGTGATAAAACAACAAGCATTTCACAGTAAAATGAAAATACACTGAAAAATATCGAATCAACTAATTGCACAAGCTAGTTCATCAGCAAACCTCTTAAAACTCTTTTAAAGCTCTCTATTGAGGTGCATTGTCTCGCCACATGAGAAAATCTATTCCATATCTGTGTACCTTTAAATCTTATTGAAAACTGGCCTCTACATGTGGTGAAGTTTGGAGGATGGAGATCCATTACCTGCCTAGTATTATGGGCATGGACAGCTGAGTTAACTTTAAAGTATGACATAAACTGGCCAGGAATCTTTCCTTCCGATGAAAATAATTTATACATAAAAACACATATTTGAAAGATATTAATGTCAAAAATTGATAAAATCTGCAATTTCTGAAATAGCGAAGCTGAAGATGTGTGTGAACCTGAACGAGCTGCTATCCTGACAAACCGTTTCTGGAGAATTAAGATTCTATGTAGCTTTGTTGGAAATGAATATGTTGTACACTTGTAAACCTTGTACTCCAAAAACTCGCATTTAAATGTTCGAGGTATAGGTCACGAGTAGTCTCAAGGCAGTCTTGCGTAGCTGGACCTTCAGGCTGAGGGCAGAAGGTCTGGGAACCTTGGTCGCTTTGAATGGCCAAGGCCTGCCCAAGAGGCCATATGACTGACAGGTAAAACAACCAATCATGTTTCGTTTTGTGTTGCATCATGTTTAGGAGTGTGGAAATGTCCCCACAATAACAGAACGGTGTGTAAAACTCCTGGACATATTTTAAAGATTCTATGATACAAACTTGAAATATTTCACATATTTTCAAAAATCCAGCATTTAGTTGATCTTTATAAGCACAGTTCTTATCTCTATAAGTGAAGGGGTTTGGCATCACAACATCTTTGTTTACAGGTGGAATGTAAAAGAACGCAACATACATATCTCCTGGAAATCCTGTATAATTCAATCAATCTGATTATGATTTTGAAACTCCTGAAGGGTTTCTAATTTGATATGCCGTATGCATCAGACATTCAGCAAACGGTCCATGGGCGTGCCATCTGAGGCAGAGACTAATGTTAGGGTTACTGCAGGATTCAAAATAAACCTAGTATATAAATTTTCAAGTGTAACAACTGGGGTGCCTCAGGGTTCAGTGTTTGGTCCTCTCCTCATCTCAATATATAGTACACAACCTCTAATACCTACACTAACCCCTTTCTATTATGAAGCTTGCTATGATGTTCTACCTGTCATTCCTACTTGACAAACCCACCATCTTATCCATGCCTTTCAAACATTCTGGACTGGATGAAGAAACACCACCTTCAGCTTAACCTTGCAAAGACAGAATTCCTCATAATCAAACCCATTAGTCAAGTAAATTATCACTGTACAGATGGGTTCACCATTACAAATCCCAGTAGGGTCAGCCAAGATCCTGGGGTGTAGTGTCAAACTACTGAATATATTAACATTGTTTAATGCAGACCTGAATGATATTGTAGAAAATGCAATATGTGATATGCAGTACAATAATGATATAAATGTGTTCATTTAAACGATATTAAAAAATGGAATCACCAACAACAGGGCTGGTTTGATCAGGAATACTCTAATTCTGATTTCAGAGTACATTTCATAAACAAACACAAGTAGATCTAAAGTAAATCAACAGTTAAAAGTTTTTAAAGTTCAGAAAATGTTTTGTCTTTTAAATACCAAAAATAAAAAAGAATAAATACTCCCATACTACCATTGAAGTCATGCATAAGATTAATAACACATAACTTATCAAATTAAATACTCAGATATATAATAAAATAAATTGGAAAAACAATACTTAAATGTAAGAAACAGAAGCAAGAAATAATCATTGAACAATGGTCCTTCAAGGTTAGTCAATGGAGTTCTTAGTCTTTGAGCAAAAGTGAATTAAATATGTGACCCTGGACCACACCAGTCTTAAGTAGCATGAGTATATTTGTAGCAGTAGCCAAAAATACACTGCAGGGGTCAAAATTATTGATTTTTATTTAATGTCAAAAATCATTAGAATATTAAGTAAATTTCCTACTGTAAATATATCAAAACGTAATTTTTGATTAGTAATATGCATTGCTAAGAACTTCATTTGGACATCTTTAAAGGTGATTTTCTCAATATTTAGATTTTTTTTTTTTTTTTGCACCCTGAGATTCCAGATTTTCAAATAGTTGTATCTCAGCCAAATATTGTCATATCCTAACAGCTTTCATTTATTGTATAAATCTCAATTTCAAAACATTGACCCTTATGACTGGTTTGGTGGTCCAGGGTCACATATGCATTGCTAAGCACTTCATTTGGACAACCTTAAAGGCGATTTTCTCAATATTTAGATTTTTTTGCACCCTCAGACTCCAGATTTTCAAATAGTTGTATCTCAGCCAAATATTGTCCTATCCTAACAAACCATACACCAGTGAAAAGCTTATTTATTCAGCTTTCGGATTTATGTATAAATCTCAGTTTTAAAAAATTGACCCTTATGAATGGTTTTAAGGTCCAGGGTCACACATAATAAAAGTAAAAATAGCTCATACAAAAAAGTTAGATGAGTGCCCAGCAAGCATCAAAAATAACACCCCCAATATTCTCATCTAATCTGCAAGTGATTTCTAATATGAATATTTAAAAAGAAAAGAAAATACTGCATATTAAACATTATTACCATACAGTATTAAAACCATTAAGTTTGTGGAATGTGCCCATAAAATATGCAAACAACTGTGTGTGTGTTAATATGACATGCTTTAACATATTCATATGTGACAATGTCAGTCCAGGCATTTAGCGTATGATCAGATCTGGCTATGAGAAATAAAGTTCACACATGACACATTAACACGGCACTGGCATTCACCTCTCAAACTGATAAAAGGAGAACGGTGTGTGAAACCGCAGTCATGCAATGAAAACATGTGAATGACAGAGAGACAGAGAAACAGAGAGAGGATTCTCCAGAGTACACACTTTGTTTTGAGATGTTCGATAGCTCATGTTTGACATGACACAGTTAATATAATTACATGCAGTTACATGTGTTTTGTCATATTGAGTGGTTTCCAACAATTATCTGTAGTTCAGCACTGTGACCTACAATAATACACTGGCCACTTTCATAAAGCTTCACAGATGATGTAATCAATTTGGTCTCCATACACTCTTAAATTACATTGAATATTTTTGCAATAAACTTTGAATATATCATATTTTATGTGTAAAATCAATAGTTTATTGTTACTTGTTTTATATTGTACTGTTGTTTATGATTCGATTATGTCAATTGCAATGCTTCCTTAATTGCAAGACCTTAAGTACACAGCCCTATACTTTTGTCTTTTTCTAGATTTTTATATACTTCAATCCAGTGAGTCACTATAAATACAAACAAAAAAATGTAATTTAAAAGAATCATGACAAGAGAAATCAAATTTTCCTTGAACTTTTAATATATAAGAGGTACTATTTAAACATCCTGCAAGTTTCATAGCTTTGACGTATGTCCCACTTATACACTGCATAGTTGTAATGGTGCCCAAAAACATAATCTAGTGTCAGTTCTTTGCATTATGTTTAATATTAGTTCACCAGGGTTGTGTGTCAATAAAGCTTTAATTTTATGTTTTATACACCACTGTACACTGAAGCAGACTACACTGTAGAAAGGCACTGAGGAGGCCTTGGAGAGACAAAATTTAAAACCTTAAATATCCAAATTAAACATTGTAATGTTTTGATTAATTTTGGAGCTGTTTGTTTTGGTTTAATGCTTACAGCTTACAAATCTTTGGAAGTGCCAGGCAGAAAATTAATGGGGAAAATACTTTCAGGGCCACTGCAGTTTGTGGTCAGTGTTGAGCTATTTAGCAGTTGCTCTAAATTACTGAGCATGTTTGAGATGGCAATAAACTCCAGCATAAACATAGATAGAGATACTATATTATGCCTGCAAAGTTCATACCAAATTTTCAATGTGCACTATAGAGTTCAAAAAGAGTAGACACTGATTTATAGAATGGTTCAATTTAAGTGACCTTTGACTGACTTCCATATGCAAGTTCAACTATATTCAGTAACACCACACACTACACTGACCCAGTTGCTGGATGTTGTTTTGGGCAGACATTTGTAAAATCTACTAAACACAATGGAACAGGACTGTGATATAATGTAGCCCTGAGGGCTGCATGCTAAAGGGTTTCTAGGGTTTGTGTTCACTCTAAGGTTAGAAGTCAGTGGAAATGAATCTAAGATCTGTAGGACTATAGTTAGAAAGATATTTAGCAGAAGTGTTTTGTTTGGGGAAGTTGTAGTGACAGATAAGGCTGTGGTTACCAGGAGGAGAGAAGTGAAAGTTCAAAGATGTAGCTGCAAGTCTTCGTGCTGATAAAGCTCTTTGAAGCTATTAAAGTCATCTACAAAATGAATAGCATTCTCATTTAGAACTGTCACAAATCAAAATTCTCAACTAAAGATCTTCAGGAACGCTTAATAATTACAGGTGTATTGGAGCAGGGTAGGAACTGACCTCTGTAGGAAAGTAGCTCTTTAGGAACAGGATTGGGCTTCAGTTTCATCAGGATGTGGGTCCGAACTCCATTCCTGCCACAAAATCCATTTAGAAGACTCCTGTGGCTGCTCTTTCTGAGAAAAGGCACCCCACTGCTGCCAGATAAGGGTTTTGAAGAAGCACATATTTGGCTGGAATTGCAGCTGATGGACCTCTGGACTGGAAGTCAGGGCAAGAAGCCAAAATATCACAATCTGCTTGAAGGCAGTAAGGCCTCCAACCCTGCTCCTGGAAAGCTACCATTCTGCAGATTTCAGTTCCAACACACTCCAAAAATACTTGCCTGTAGTTATCATGTAACCCAGCACACCTTGATTAGCTGGTTCAGGTGTGTTTGACTGGGGCTGGAGCTTAAAGGAGAAATCCACTTCCAAAACAACAATTTACAAATAATTTACTCACCCCCTTGTCATCCAAGATGTTCATGTCTTTCTGTCTTCAGTCATAAAGAAATTATGGTTTTTGAGGAAAGCATTTCAGGATTTTTCTTCATATAATGGACTTCAATTGTGCCCCCAATTGTGAACTTCCGAAATGTAGTTTAAATGCAGCTTCAAAGGACTCTAAACAATCCCAGGCGAGGAAGAAGGGTCTTATCTAGCGAAACAATCGGTCATTTTTTTTTGAAAAAAAAAAATTTGTATACTTTTTTAAGCAAAAAAGCTTGCGTAGCACAGGCTCTTGGATGCGTGTCCACGGGTCGTTCTTGAACGATTCGTTCATTTTGCACGAATTTTTAAAGTGACTAGCGAAGTCAAAAAAGAAAAAAGACTCAATGGTCTGAGTCTGTAAAATCATCCGAACTAAAAAAGGTAGAGTATGGCAAAAAACTCCATCTTATTTTCTCCTACAACTTCAGAATCGTCCGACACGCTGTACCTTTTTATTTGTAAACAGCGTTTGACTTACTTGCACTTTCTTAATCTTTGCTACACAAGCTTTTGTGCTTAAAAAGTATATAATTTTTTTTTTTTTCGAAAAAAATGACCGATCACTTCGCTAGATAAGACCCTTTTTCCTCAGCTGGGATCGTTTAGAGTCCTTTGAAGCTGCATTTAAACTACATTTCGGAAGTTCAAAATCGGGGGGCACAACTAAAGTCCTTTATATGAAGAAAAGTCCTGAAATGCTTTCCTCAAAAACCGTAATTTCTTTACAACTGAAGACAGAAAGACATGAACATCTTGAATGACAAGGGGGTGAGTAAATTATTTGTAAATTGCTGTTTTGGAAGTGGACTTCTCCTTTAAGGCTATAGGTGCATTCACAGCATATTGTAGTTACCGTAATTACAAGATACCAATTTGTAAAAAGCATTCACGTCCTCGTAGAACTTGTAATTAGAACCTGTGAACTGGGACTGTTCTGAGAGCTACAACTTGTACTACCTGACCACCTCAGATTCATTACGTGCTATGTTTAGGCATTAATAGTGGGACAGTTCTGAGTCCGAGTCCAGGGGTGTGAACAGCTCCAATTAGAACGTCACAGTAATTACAACGTGCATGCAGCATATGTCTCCACTAATCAGCATTTTCTTTTTACAGGGGTCATCAGACGCAAAGTTCACTTTTACATGTTGTTTGAACATTAATGTGTGTTGGCAGTGTACGTACAAATCTACCCTATAAAGATAAAAATCCATGCAGTGGTTTTTAATTAATCTGTAAAAATAATATTCCCTTTTATCAAATCGAGCCATTCTCAGATGCCTGTCAGTGTGGCGTCACACAGACAGAGGCTGCTCCCATGATAGTTGATTGACATGAGCATCTTACCTCAGATCCGCCCTAAATCAGCTGCAACAGTCAACCTCCATTGATTCGATGCCAGAACAGGGATGTAAGTTAGTCAAGAATATCTCAGATTGAGCGATTGAGGTGTTGTGTTGCTGGATGTAATAATGAACATAGTGGTCGTCATTTACTCCCGACATCTGAGCCGCTGAAGATGTAGTGGATTACGTTTGTTTGTGAAGGGAATGCGCCTCCCGATCTACATAAATGCGTCTATGTTCATGCAAACCACTCGTGATCCAGCTTCACCTACAGCAGAAGTGAGTATAAGGGTTTTTTATGAATCTCTGCAATCACCTTTCCTAATAACGTGCTAGTTAGCAAGTTTCGCGGCTAAGCGAGCTAACAGGCTCGACACTTCTCAGAGAGAAGAGAGGGGTGGGCAGAGCATTTTGACAAGGTTAAAAAGGATTTTAGACTTTCATTAAGACCCTAAAGAGTCATATCAACTTTGTGGAAAATGGGTATCTGATGACCCCTTTAAAACGTCCACACTAGGGTTTTTAAAAACTTTGCAAAAGTTTCTCATACACACTGTAAGTGTTGAATTTATTTACTGCACATGTGTAATACCTCATAAAAGCTCACTGAGCTGACACAAAGGGAACAGATTTAACAAGTTTTCATGAAATTCTTCTAACAAGATTATTTTATTTAAGCAAATTTGCCATCATTCACTGATATGTCCAAGTTGCGCTCACTCACCATTTTATGTTTGTTCTTAAACGCAACTGCCCTCATGTTTTGCCGCAGGACAGCAATTGTGAGTAAATTTTCTGTCATTGTTTTAGGACTATAATATGAAGAATGTGCAAAATAACATATCTTTAGCAACAGTGTGAAAGTAAATAGCACATAACAGGCACAATACCAGTATAAACATACAGTGCATTCGGAAAGTATTCACAGCGCTTCACTTTTTCCATTTTGTTATGTTACAGCCTTATTCCAAATTGGATTACATTTTTTTTTTTTTCAAAATTCTACAAACAATACCCCATGATGACAACGTGAAAGACGTTTTTCAAATCACTGCAAATTGATTAAAAACAAAAACAAATAAATCACATGTACATAAGTATTCACAGCCTTTGCTCAGTACTTTGTTAAAGCACCTTTGGCACCAATTACAGCCTCTAGTCTTTTTGAGTATGATGCTACAAGCTTAGCACACCTATGTTTGAGCAGTTTCTCCTATTTTTCTTTGCAGGAGGTCTCAAGGTCCGCCAGGTTGGATGGGAAGCATTTGGAGCACAGCCATTTTCAGATCTCCAGAGATGTTCAGTGGAGTTCAAGTCTGGGCTCTAGCTGGGCCACTCAAGAAGATTCAAAGAGTTGTCCCATAGCCTCTTCTGTGCTATCTTGGCTGTGTGCTTAGGGTCGTTGTTCTGTTAAAAGATGAACCATCGCCCCAGTCTGAGGTCCAGAGAGCTCTGGAGCAGGTCTCTGTACATTGCTGCATTCATCTTTCCCTCGGTCCTGACAAGTCTCAGAGTTCCTGCCGCTGAAAAACATCCCCACACCATGCTGCTGCCACCACGCTTCATTGTAAAGATTGTATTAGCCAGGTGATGAGCAGTGCCTGGTTTCCTCCAGACATGACGATTGGCATTCAGGCCAGAGTTCAATTTTTGTTTCATCAGACCAGAGAATTTTGTTTCTCATCATCTGAGAGTCCCTCAGGTGCCTTTTGGCAAACTCCAGTTGGGCTGTCATGTGCCTTTTACTGAGGAGTGGTTTCCATCTGGCCACTCTACCATACAGGCCTGACTACTGGAGTGCTGCAGAGATGGTTGTTCTTCTCAAAGGTTCTCCTCTCTCCACAAAGAAACACTGGAGCTCTTTCAGAGTAACCATTGGATTCTTGGTCACCTCCCTGACTAAGGCCCTTCTCCCCCGATCACTCAGTTTGGCCAGGGGGCCACTCTAGGAAGAATCCTGCTGGTTCAAAACTTCTTCCACTTACAGATGATGGAGGCCGTTGTGCTCATTGGGACCTTCAATGCTGCAGAAATATTTCTGTACCTTTCCCCAGATCTGTGCCTCAATACAATCCTGTCTTGGAGGTTTACAGAAAATTCCTTGGACCTTATGGCTTGGTTTGTGTTCTTACATGCACTGTTAACTGTGGGACCTTATATAGACAGGTGTGTGCCTTTCAAAATCAAGTTCAATCAACTGAATTTACCACAGGCTGACTCCAATCAAGTTGTAGAAGATATCAAGGATGATCAGTGAAAACAGGATGCACCTGAGCTTAATTTTGAGTGTAATGGCAAAGGCTGTGAATATTCATGTACATGTACATTTTTTAATAAATTTGCTGAGGTTACAAACTAACATATTTCACATTGTCATTATGAGGTATTGTTTGTAGAATTTTGAGGAAAATAATGAATTTAATCCATTTTGGAATAAGGCTGTAGCATAACAAAATGTGGGAAAAAGTGCAGCGCTGTGAATACTTTCCGGACGCACTGTATCTATCTGTACAATGTTGCTTTACATGACTAAACATGCGTCATTGTTTTCAAAAGCCTGTGTTGTCACTGTCCACACTACAACACGAAAACACTGTTTTCAAATGTAACCCTTTAGAGAGCGTTTTCAAAAAGCTCAGTTTTCTTTGACAAAAATGCCACCTCAGTGTGTTAGGCCAAAATGGAGAGAAAAATGAAAACGTATTAAGGCCTTTTCACACTGAATGCAAAAATTTGTTGCAAATGTTCAGCGTGATGATGCTTTTGAACCAAAACAATTGATCCCTATGGGGCTATTCACACCAGGCCTGAGCATTCACTGCACGAAAACACAAGATTTTTTTTTCATCCCATGTGCTGATTTTTCCCCATCACTCCACAATGAAACAGGCCATCTAATTAGATTTAAACTAAGATCACTTGCATGGAGCAGCTGCTGTTGCACAAAAGGGTGAGAGTGGTGGCACTGTTGAAAGCACTGTTCGTCTACGATTTGCCTCGCTTTTTCACATCACGCTCAATGTGAAATGTCCTTTAGTGTGGACAAGGCCAAGGTTTGCAGGACAGTAGCTCTCCAGGAGGAAGGTTGGAAACAACTGCCCTAGAGGGACATAAAAGTTGAGAAGGGAGTGTCAGTTGCCCCAAAATGGTTATCTATTTACTAGATCTGACAAAGAAAATAGCTACAATTTTTTTACACTTTATGCTGATAGTCAAAAGTCTGGCTACATGAGACAGCTAGATTAAAATCATTTGACCAAACTAAAAAAGCATTTATTAAGTAATAGCTCTCACTTCTAAATGTGAATACAGATATATATTCAAAGCCAAACAAAAACTGATTGTAAGTAGAGGGGTGAGTGAGAAAGCTGTTGAGAAATTATTAAAACAATTGCTGGCTAAAATGTCTTAGAGGCTTGAATTTCTAAAGAATGTCCAGAGTATAAAAATATGTGGGAGAGGAAAGAAACGGGGGAATACCAGAAATAATGCTAAAACATAAGGAGAAATTAGTAAACGAAGAGAGAAGGGCAGTTGGCAGACTGTGAACAGCTGATGTTGAAATAACTAAAGAACCCATAGATCTTTCTCTCTCTCTGTAGATATACCGTAAATCTACAAACCAGTCAGTACCACATAAAACAGTCAGATATTAAGTGTGGTAGTGGCAGAGATAAAACAGGAGTAAAAAGAAAAATCGTATTAAATAAAGTACAAATTTGTCGAAAATGATTCTGAATAGAAAGTTCAAAGAACAGTATTTATTTGAAATTTTTAAATACTGAAATATTAAAAAAAGAAAAATAAATCTTACTAACTTTTGACCAGTAGCATACATGCAGCATTTTGCAATGTAAGAAAATGCACACAGAATCTGAACTGTCTCCAGGTCCACTGTTCTACTTTCCTCTATACCTGGATATGAATACTCTCTCTTGCTCTCTCTCTCTCTAGAGGGCTGTCTGGCTTTCTAGTAGGTTCTGTCAGACACTAATAGACTATTTTTTCCCCTTCGTCTGATCTAAACCAGAGCTATAACGTTGTTGCTGCTTTCCAGTGGAAACAAAAGCAATTCTGAGCTGATGTTTGATGCCTGTTATAAAGGTCAGTAATACACAGTCCGCCTGTCAGTCAAATCTATGACTGCTGCTGTGCTACATAAATGATACTATTACTTCAGTCATACTTGTTTTTTTCCTGGTGAATGAGAATAGGCCCAGGCCATATCTAGAGACCAGAATATCATAAAAACTTGAATGTGGCCTCTTTTAGCTTGGGGTAGTAAACAAGCACCTAGTAACCACTCAGAACACCTACAACCACTTTGAGTCGCCTCTAGAAAATATAAAAATGCATGCACGTGAAGCTTGAGTTTATACATTGTCTTCCCTCTCTCTTTCCTCCTTGTCACATCATATTTGGCAATGCTCTCGGGGAAAAGGGCAGCGTGGTTGCGGATGAGTCAAAGCTCCAGGCTGACAGACAGACCTGTGGTAAAGGTTACCCAGGGAGGGGGGCCTGTGGCTGGGCCATCACACAGCGCTCAGCAGTCGTCCCCCCGAGAACTTGCCGTCAGTCCTGCATTCATCACAAACTCACCTGCTTATTCACCTAGAAACTCATCCTGGAATAGGGGCACAAAACATACTTTCATATATAGGAATATCTTACACACATTTCTTCCAAACCTTTCTCTAGAACACATATGGAGATTCGAAACAAAAGTCGTTATT
This sequence comes from Labeo rohita, assembly GCF_022985175.1. NCBI lineage: Eukaryota > Metazoa > Chordata > Actinopteri > Cypriniformes > Cyprinidae > Labeo > Labeo rohita. The sequence continues at coordinate 23,120,241 of NC_066880.1, forward strand.
CACTGAAACTCTTCTCCTTTGCTGCAAATGTTATTCTTAACTCTGCATATAATTGGTTCATTCATGATACACACAAGAAACAGTGAGATTTTGGTTTGCAAAACTCAAATTCATCACTGAATCTGAATGCAGATGTGATTCAGAAAAAATTCTTTAGCGCTTCAGCAGAGGAATAGATAATCCACGAATTACCTTTTTTTCAAATTTTTGTCTGTTCTTTAAAACTATCACTTGGAAAACTCAGATTAGTCATATTGAAAGTACTTTTATGATACTTTTTGGAACTTGATTGAAAAAAGACACATATTCTTTAAAAACTTTCTATTTGTGTCCCACAGAAAAAAAAAAATAACAGCATACAAGTCATACATTCGCCAACTTTGTTGAAAAACTGGCTATCACACACAAAATGACTAAGGATCACAGACTAACAGACTTTGAAGTTGTTCTGAAAACAATCTCATTTCTGGGAAACACATGACACATGCTAGCAATATGTGTTTTTAAATTGGCTCAAAATATCAAACATGTCTGATATCCTCAGACTGGATGGATTCATAGTTTGAAGCTAACAAAATGAAGCCTGTCCCCATCTTTCGCAAAGCGAAAAGTGAAATCGGCCAACTCTAATTGCTCAAAATCTCCTGACTTTCGGTAATTAGCACTGACTCTGCAAACTGGGGCAAGATCTGGGCACAAGTGTATTCCAGCTTTAAATAGTGAGCTAATTGTTGCTTTAATGCTCACAGAATCAATGAGCAATTCCTGGTTCATGTCCACAGATCTCTTTCTCATACACACACTTGTGCATTTAATGGGTCAGTAGGCCCACTTTTTTTGACCTGCCAACAGCCAACAACTCCATCTAGAGGCCAGGATGGCTCTAATTGCAAACACACATCAAAAACACATAAACATATGTCTTTTACCAAGATCTGAGCTTAATACCTCTCTATCTCTCCTAGCAATTAAGAAACTTTTATTGCTTAGAGGTTGCTCTTACATGTCTCAGGAGACTTAATGGATTTCTCGGTCTTGTTTCATTTAAGTAGAGATGCAGACGTACAGAGCTATACAATTCATGTGGATAGTGAAACCTGAAGATCATACTGAGATGTCTTTCATGGTAATTTTAATATCTTGGCAAGTCTAAGCACTGTTGGAAATCTTCTGAAAATCTAGAGGAAACACATGAGATTACTCTGATCTTTTTCCCTGAAGAAACTTCTTAGAAGGAAGTGATGTATGGAAAATGAAATGTAAAAATAATAAGAGATTCCTTTTTTCTTATTTTTCTCATGGGAAACACACACACACAAATAAAATAAAAATATTCTTAGCTGTATTTTACACAGCACACCCTTTATGAGTTGCTATTACCAAACATAAACAACATTTCACCATATTTCTATGAGGTATACAGCACTGCAGTGATGACTTGTAGAATTTAGAATCCCCCTGGGTCCGTTACCAAAAACTGAATAGGATTTTTCCATTGACTTTTGGTTTATTGTTTAAAACTGGCTTGGTGACCAGCAAAAGTTAATAATTCTTACACATTTTTTCATGTAAAAAATGATGATAATCTTTACAAATAATAATCAAGATAATCATCACACACCCTAAAAAATGCTGGGTTTAAAATAAACCAGTGCTAAGTGAAATATGGACAAACCCAGCAACTAGGTTGTTTTGAGACCCCAAACTTTTTGGGTAGAAACCCAACCACTAGTTCAAAACAACCCAATTGCTGGGTATGTCCATATTTTACCCAGTGCTAGGTTGTATTTAACCCAGCATTTTTTAGAATGCAAACGAACGTAACTTCCATGAATTTTAAAACTAAAAGTAAAAAGATAGTAGTAACCAAACCGCTGGGTCAAAACAACGATATTGCTGGGTTTGTCCGTATTTTACCCAGTGCTGGATTGCATTTAACCCAGCATTTTTTAGAATGCAAATTAACATAACTTCCATGAATTTTAAATTTAAAAGTAAAAATATACTAATAACCAAACCGCTGGGTCAAAACAACCCAATTGCTGGGTTTGTCCATATTTTACTCAGTGCTGGGTTGTATTTAACTATGAATATTTTGTATTTAAATATGAATTTTAAAAGCAAATGTAAAAAGATAACCATAGGCTATAAATGAACTACACCATAGTTACATGACTTCAACATCAAAGTTCTATCACACATTATTTAAAGAGTTATAATAGTTATAATAAGAGTTATAATAGTTTGCAAAAATCTGATTATAAACACAGTAAGGCTGTGAAAGCAGACTATAGTGAATAGGTGAGTTTTCCTGTCCCATACAATCTCTTGTAGTTCCACATACTGAGTTGTTAGCAACAATAAAAGCTTTAAAAAAACACAACGGGGTGTAACCAAAGAAGACCGTTTCCATCACTGAATATATAAATATTTACAAAAAAAGTGATGGTGACTTTTATATCACAATTCTTACTTTTTTTCAAGCAATTGTCTTTGCATCTCACAGTTCTGACTTTTTTCTCAGAATTGTGTCACATAAACTTGCATTTCTGACTTTTTCCCCTTTAGAATTGCATGATGTAAACTCATAATTGCAAGTTACAAAGTAAGAATTGTGTGATACAAAGTCGCAATTGTGTGTTATAAAGTGACTTTATTTCTCACAACTTTTTAATTTTTCGTTTATGGTGGAAATGGTCTTCCTTATAACATATGGTCATAGTCGTATTCTATGTCATAATCACAATATCTTGAGAGTGTGCTAACCACAGACCTAGGCATTTAACCGAAAACACTGATTTCAAGACAATGGATTTGGAGTTGCTAAAATGCTATCTCGTTTCTGCGTTTTGGCCTACCGAAATATGTCTTACCTGCAGCTCTCTATTTGTCTTGTTCTTAACTAATTTTTCTCAGCAAGTTTTGTAGCTTGGAGTTTCACGATTTGTTCCTTTCAACCAACAAAATAGAGGTCCATGCTGCAGCTTTTTCATAGAAGAACCTACATGGGAAAGCGTTTATATAGATAGATAGATAGATAGATAGACAGATAGATGCTGTTGGTACAGCAGTTTTTGGCTTGTCACATCGCGTTATTGTTACATTCTAACAACAGTGCAGATGACAGGACACAACATGCACACATTCTCTTTCTCCCACACAACAGATAGACGGATGGCAATCAGGCTTGTCTAAACGGATAAACACACTGACCCCAAATAAGGAAGGAAATGAACCAGAAACAGGATGCTTAAGCTCCATGTCAAAGAATTTCTCCAATCATAGGGCAGAATATTTCTGCTGTCACCAAACTTTCCCCCACCGTAACTACGTCAATTTACCCTGTTTACATCACACAAAGCCATTCCCAGGCCTGCTGGCGGCACGAGAGGGCCACAGAGTTCATGTGCCTGCTGGAGATGTACTGTATACTCTAAAAGCTTCTGTACATGAAATATGATGTCATCTTTGAGAAGAAAGAGACGCATGTCCTTGGGGAGTAAGGGGAAGATTACAGCGGGAGGATAAAGCAGGGAAAGTTTGGTGGGAAAACCAGAGAAAGACAATTCTTCTCTCCAGTGCTTGAAGTGGTCTGATGCATATTCTTGCATATCAACAACTCTCAACTACCAGTACTGTCTTGTGTTAAAAAAAAAGATGGCCTCCTATTACATCATGTGTGTTTTTATATACAGGCAGCTAGTATATAACTATAAACATGAAGAAAATTTAACTAAATTAACTGTTTTTCTGTCATAACAACTCTCAGAGGGATTGGCATGGAAATGTACATGACAATGTTAATGTATTTGGTCTTGGTGGAATAGATCTGCTATGCTGCTGCAGCAGAGTGAGTACCGAGACTTGCTACTGCCAATACATCCATAACATAATGGATGACATTTAACACATATGAATACCCCCCATGTAGCATACATGAATTACCCCGTAGCAGATCTATACCGATGGAGCTGGGGAAGGTGAAGGGTTTTTGAAGTGCACTGCAAACTGCTACAGCAAACAAAAGCCAGGTATTTGAATATTGAGCAGTGAGTTAATTGGCTTCCAATGCAGGAGAGAACTATCAGCAGTGCCATGTGATAATGATGTCATTAGGTCAGATTGAGTTAGACCAGTGGTTCTCAACTCCAGTCCCCCGAGGCCCACTGCTCTGCACATTTTGTTTGTCTCCCTCACACACACCTGATTTAACACACCTGATTCAGATCATCATCTTATTAGGAGAAAGATCCATGAACTGAACTGAGTGTGTCAGACTCAGAAACATACAAAATGTGCAGAGCAGTGGGCCCTGAGGACTGGAGTTGAGAATCACTGAGTTAGACCTATCGGACTGCGCCATCTAGAGTTTCATGCCAGAACTCTGTATTTGATCTAAAGATGAATGTATAGTACGAATGCTCTGCACAATAAATGTTTCAAAGGGGTCGTAGATTACAATTTCACCTTTTTTAGCATTAGTGTGTAATGTGGCTGTTTAAGCATAAACCACATCTGAAAAGGTACGCTCAAAGTTCAGCGCAAATGGAGAAATTTTCTTTTACAGAATGTGCTATTTAAATCCTACAACATATGGCTGGTAGGGACTACAACAAGCTACTTCCTAGTTAGTGACACCACAAACCCTGAAATTTACATAAACCCTGTCCCCGGGAATATGCAACTACCTGTTATGGTAAGAGGCGTGACATTTCCAGACATCATGTACTAGGTGGTTAGCGAATCACAACACACTGGACCAGCTAACCAATCTGAGCCCATTACAAATTTCTGAGGAAGGAACCAGGAAGTCAACAGACCATTTTTGGGAGGACAAAATAGCAGAATAAAGGTAAAATATGTGAAAAATAATGCAATTTTTAAAATACGAAGCATGAACATGTTACAGTGCACCCCATAAACACAATCAAGCCTTTGAAAAAAGCCAGTAGACCACTATTAATGTGTTCATTCACATAAATGTTTGCATTTGTCAGTGCAACAGAATTTTTTTACAGGTACATTCACGCCATGTATTATAAGATTCCATCTTGCAAAAATCATCCTCTCATTGAACTCGTATTTACAACTTGGGTAAATTCTAAATTTCCAAGAGTTCTGATCTGCACCACCTGACCTTTGCAGTATCATTTTGTCATTGATAGCATTTGCCAAAGGAACACGTAATTCTAAATGAGAGGATGTGAATAGCTTAGAGTAGAACGTCACAGGTTTCATCTTGTAATTACCATAATTGCAACATGCAATAAACGCAGCAAAATCTCCATTTCATTTTATCATTTTATCACACTGTGAAGAAGACTTGCCAACCAGATTTGGTCACTCAGATATGCTGCTGTGATACATACAAATAATAAATAAAAAATTACAACTGTGTTCGGACTGACAGAGTTCCTACGCAGTTTTGACTTTTGACTATTCCCTTTTTCCCTGAGCATGGTGTATTGTATTATTGAGGTTCACTTTACTTAACAATGTGTTCATTTAGAACACTCTGCAGTGTCAGCCAACATAGCTGACACTGGAGTCGTGCAAATTATAGGAGCTTAAACTATGATCACACAATATAATTCTGTAAATAAAATATGATATAAACTGGGATATCACATCTGGGACTAATTATACTGGAGTGTTGCACAATATTTCCATATTCCCTACAACACATGCAGTGCCCTTCCAACTAAACATGTTAGTTCCCTTTAGATTGGAATCTCACTTCTGATGGTGGAATGCCCTGTTTAAATCTATTTAGTAGCGTACTTATGGTCAAACGGAATGCACCGTATAACTTGGTGGCTCTCAGACCGTAAAAAAGCAAACTTGTCCATACAGCTGTTTGAAAACATGTAAATACTGTTTGACGACTTCTACATAACAAGCAGGTGTCAAAATTGAAAAGCTATGCATTGGTTTGTAGACCAGAGTAACTTGGGTATTTATGCTTTTCTATAAGCACAACCTACTGCAATTTGAGTTGTATGCAATGAACCAAATTAACCAGAATGACAAATGAAATCAGAAATGACAATACAATATAAAATCATTGATTTAAAACAATAAAACATATACAAAACATATAATCTCTATAATTTTATTTGTTTTATTTTAATGCATATTAAATTTTGTAGTAGCCCTGTGCTTGGCAAACTATATAAAGTGCTATATAAATAAAGGTGATCTGTAGGAATGTGTGCATAAAATACCATCTATGTTTGCTACTGATGTTACATTTACTGGGTAACACAGTTGACAGGTAACTTGACAGTTGACTTTTTTTATGTTTTGGGCTTATATTCAACATGGAAGCCTACACGTACTGCGCATATGGTATGTTTAGAAATATATTTTCATGAACAAAACAGGTTTTAGGTAACCTGTAAGGTGTTGTCTTGTTAAAATTTACAGCAATAATACTAGCTTTGCTAGTTTAACCAATATAGGGGAAGGAGAGAGAACATAACTTCTAATGTTTCATCCATGCTTCTGTGTAAATTATGCGAGAATAGGATATGGGACAAACCATTCCTTTTTGATGGGGGTTTTCTAGTGGGTAACTTTACAAAATCGGACAGCTGAATACCAGGGTTGTATGCAACGGGGCTTTATGTTGACGAAAATATATTAAAAATATACTTCACGGACATGAGATGTACCCACAATTATAGAATGACCTGTATACTGGGTCTGTCACTCAGTATACATCAGTATTATCAGTAAATGAAAACAAACATTTCCATATTCTTGTTTTTTTTTTGGATATTTTTAGGAGTTAATGTACATTTCAGTTTGCTTCAGTTTGCCTCTCTCTCTATCCACATATATATGCAAAGAAGGGGAGTACTGGCACCTATATTTCCCACAGCTCCTCTCTGTTCCTTTTCTTCATGCAGAGAATCACTCGTTGAGTGAGATGACCTAAATACAGACACAGCTCCACACCGCACACAAGCCTGCCGGGCTTCAGAAAGGGAGGGAGGAAAACACTGAGAGTAAAGCAGAATAAAGTTTGAGACGTTAATCTTTTTTTCCTCTTTGGGCAGGAGAACAGTTACGTAAAAGCCATCTATAATTCCCTTCATGCGGATCAAAGGAATACAAGAACCCAATCTGCATACATGGGGCTACACACCCGCAGGCACAGACACACGTGTATGTGTGTGTGTGTGTGTGTGTGTGTGTGTGTGAGAGAGGGGGAGAGAGAGAGAGAGAGAGAGAGAGAGAGAGAGAGGAGAGGGAAGACAGTTTCTTCATTTCTTTAAGCAATCTATAAACCATCATTAAACAGTGGTATTGCTGCTACTAGTTCTACTAAACTGGTTCATATGTTCAACAATAAACAACTTATGAAACAAGACAAACTACAGGGCTTTTCACACTGTGCTTAACCCTGGGTTATCATCATTCTAGACCCAACATTTCACACTTGCAATTTGGAAGGGAGGTTATCATTGTTTTGACCCAGAGTTATGAAACCCTGTGCCAGCGCTTTTGCAGGGATAACCCTGCATTGCTGTGGGGGAAAAAAGTGTAAAGAGGGAAACAGTGCTGTGTTAGGGGCCATTCACAAAGAAAGCATTTCTGTATTAATAAATAGGCACAAGTGGAATGTAAAAAATGCAGTACATAAAAACACATTTTTGTTAAACTAGAGCAGCGCATTTTTGTAACAATGTGTTATGCAAGGAGTACAATAGTCTAAAGGGCCATCCGCACAGAGTGAGTTTTTGTGTTGAAAAACTTGAGGTATTGAAGTTTAAAAAACTTGAGGCATTGAAGTATAAAAAAGGCAAGGTCTATATATGCCAGAGGTCACATTAACCAAAAATTCTCTGTCATTGACGGAATTATTAGTGACGGAAAAATATGAAGGCCGTCCGTCACTTTGACAGATTACCCACCCCTGTCCAGTTGGTGGCGAGAGCGCTCCAGTCTGGCAGCAGAGCACGGGATACAGAACAAAAACGAAACTGTCACGAATGTTTTCCTAGGCATCTGATTATGCACAGGCCAGTACACAGAAGCTACAACGATCTATCACACCACATTAAAGAGCACCAAAATGGTATTTATTGCTTGAATTTCCAAATGTGACCCTGGACCACAAAACCAGTCTTATGTTGCACAGGTATATTTGTAGCAATACCCAAAAATACATTGGAGGGGTCAAATTTATCGATTTTTCTTTTATGCCAAAAATCATTAGGATATTAAGTGAAGATCATGTTCCATGAAGATATTTTGTAAATTTCCCACCATAAATATATCAAAGTGTAATTTTTGATTAGCAATATGCATTGCTAAGAACTTCATTTGGACAACTTAAAAGGCAATTTTCTCAGTATTTTGATTTTTTTGCCAAATATTGTCCTTTCCTAGCAAACCATACATCAACAGAAAGCTTATTTATTCAGAGAAATGTACACTTATGACTGGTTTTGTGGTCCTGGGTCATAAATGAAATGGACAGAATCTGAATCTGAGAGTGTTTCATATCAAAAGTATAGGTGCGTTCACGCCACATCGGAATTCCCGTAATTACGAGATTCCAACTTGTAAAAAGCATTCACGTCCTCGTAGAATTCGTAATTACAACTTGTGAACTGGGAGTCTTCTGAGAGCTACGAATTCTACCACATGACCGCTGTACCACCTGACCAACCTAGGCTCTGTTTAGGCATTGATAGTGTTGCCATAAAAAAAAAGTCTGAGGACGTGAACAGCACCGAGTAGAACGTCACATGTTATCATCTCGAAATTATGGTAATTACGATATGGCGTGAACGCAGCATAACACAAAGCCTAGCCCAAGGGTCACCAGACCCGGTCCTGGAGGGCCGGTGTCCCTGCAGAGTTTAGCTCCAACCCTAATCAAACACACCTAAACCAGCTAATCAAGGTCTTACTAGGTATACTTGAAACTTCCAGGCAGGTGTGTTGAGGAAAATTGGAGGTAAACTCTGCAGGACACCGGACCTCCAGGAACAAGTTTGGTGACCCCTGGCCTAGCCTATTGCTACTTATTGGAAGGAAGGTGCACTAAGTACTGTTCGTTTATCAACTGAAAACAGCATAGACCAAAAGATCTAGAATCAAGAGAGATTTAAGAATCGATATTGGTTCATTAAAATGAGATTATAATTGTGTTGTTATAATTAAAATATGAAAATTAAAATGATGGTTAAGAATAGATTATGACAGAATTTTTACGACCCTGATATACGCAACCTCTGATATATGCATTTTTTTTAAGATGCTGATCTAGAGTGCCACTTTTTTAAAACATATTATGTGTGTGTTATGTGTGTGAGACTGCAAAAGATGCAAGGTGCGAGTGCAATAGTCTAGGGGACCATTCACACAGAATGTGTTTTTGTATTGAAAAATGCGGGCACTGGAATGAAAAAAGCAAGGTCTAGAGATGCATTTTTTATAAGTTGAGCTAGAGTGCCGCATTTTTAGAACAACGTGTTATGCGTAAGACTCTTCAAAAGATGCAAGCACAATGGTCTAAGGCAGCATTCAAACAAAATGCAGCATTGAAATAAAAGCAAGTTCAACAGATGCACACATACAAAGAAGGAATTAAAAAATAAAATAAAAAAATACAATTACATGATACACCTATACACAATGCTGTGTCATCAGTTTAGTAGTCAAACATGTCAAAGACTTTAGATATACCAAGGGGGTGCACTCATATTGATATAAATGGGAGAAAGTTCAATGTGAATTATGACAGAATAAGTCATAGTCCCGCCTTCTAAATAAAAGAGCCAGTCGCCAGGTGGTAAAGTCATCGCGTCACTGCAGCTGTTAGGAACGCCGGTTGCTATAGAAACAGTCAGTGATCTGAGATGCATACTTAGGACTGCACATGTACACTTGCTGTACCAACCTGAAATATAAGCTTTTTAACACTATTTGAGCATAATGGGGGGATTGTTTATGTCAGACTTTGTTGCTGATTTAAAATGTTTTTTTAATTGTGAGTATGACAAGCATTTTTGAGATTTAAGGATTTTCACATTCAAGTAGATAGGACTTGGTTTTGCATGCCAGAAATAGCTGCCTGAAAGCATTGCAAATATGGCTGCCGAGTGAACAGACTTTCCTTGAAAGCGACCTTGCTTTAACTGCTACTTATTGACTTACTAGTACTATAATGCCTAGTACTGGAAAATTTAAATTAGGAATCTAATTTAGGTAACATATTAAGTAACCTTGGTTACACTTTATTTTAATAGTCCACTTTAGACATTCTACTAACTATAAGTAACTTTGCAATTACATGTCAACTAATTCTCATTCATTTGCAACTACATGTCTACTAACTCTCAGAGCAGACTGTTAGGTTAAGTATACTTGCAAAGTTCAGAAGAGGGTTAGAAGATATTAAGCAGACAGTCTACTAATACTCTAATGACTAGTTGACATGCAGTTGCGAAGTTACTTACTGTTAGTAGAATGTCTAAAGTCAAAATAAAATGTTACCACTTTGTTTTATGGTGTATGAGGTTTGATCACAGCGTCTTATTGTTTAATCTTGAAAGCTTGCTTCTCTTGATTTTTTGAGTGACTATTTTTTGTAACTTCAAGAACGACTGAATGCCTTCCATATGCTGTTGGTGATTTTTGCGTTCTTTGGCTATGACAGTTAACAGTTTACTTCCGGTCGCAGATGCAGCTACTTAAATAAGAATTAATAAAGATTATAAATACCGAATGTTGATTATTATTCTTGTGCAAAGTAATGTGAAACACCACCAGATAACAGCAGATTTCGTTAACTTATGTTTAGAAAAGTGGTGCTATGAGTAAGTCGGCATGAAATGGAAAATGTGTCTTTTCTCCTCTTTTGTGACACATAAATGAGTAAAATGGATGTGAAAAAATGTAGGGTGGGACATTGAAAGTTTCCTAAAGGGAAGGGGTAATTGTTTAACTTTAACGCCATATGACACATCAAGAGAATTAGGGTTTAGCCCAAGGTTAAAAGATATATATTTGATCTCTTTCGATTTACTATTTACTTTTACTAAGCAAAAGTTTGAACATCTGTTTTGACCCTTTTTAACTAAATGCAAAAGCTATTTTTCACATGCTCAAAGACACTGTAATCGAGAAGACATTAGTAGACAAACAATAAGAGTGCTTTTTTAACCCACCTAGGACTTTTAGAGCTACATTAACATTGCTGAACAGTAAACACAGTTGATGAACAAAGCTGATATTATTTTTGCTTTCAGTAGCAGTGACGAAGAGCAAAGACAATTAGGAGAAAGTCAGTCTGAACAGTATTTCGAGTAAATAAGACAATTCCACCACCTCCTGGCTGCAATGGGGTGTTGCAAATAAACGTGCTGAAATCCACTCAGCATATTTGTTTTGTAAGGACAGCATAATATAATAATACTGTCCTGCATATTACACAGTTTGGTGACACTATAGATTAGGGAAGACTGCACCCTAATCTAAATTATATATATATGTCTAGCGAAACGATCTGTCATTTTTTTCGGAAAATAAAAATTTGTATACTTTTTAAGCACAAAAGTTACAGACCCAGTGTTTACAAAGCGAACGCGCTAAGACTAAGAAAGTGCAAGTACAGTCATGTGAAAAAGTTAGGACACCCTTTTGAATTCCATGGTTTTCCGTATCAGGACATCATTAAAACAAAACTGGTCCTTGGCCGCTCTAAAAATTTTGAAAATAAAACCTCAGATGAACAACAACACATGACAAATTGCACCGTGTCATTATTCACTGAACAAAAATAAAGCCAAAATGGAAAAGCCATGTGTGACAAAGTTAGGACACCCTTACTATTAACACTGGAATTAAGAGGGTAAATAACAGTCAAGCACTGCTAATCAAATACCTTTGATTAACTGATCATCATCAAGTCTGAGCGCCTCTATAAAAGCATAAGCTTTGGCAGTTTGCTGGTCTGAAGCCTTCAGGTATGTGTTAACACAATGCCAAGGAGTAAAGCCAAGACCGTGTAAAGCTCAGATAAATGGCAGACAACCCAAGACTACACCTCAGACTCTACAGGCCTCAGTTAACATGTTAAATGATAAAGTTCATGACAAAACCATTAGAAAAATATGGGACAAAAATGGCATGTTTGGAAGGCTTGGCAGAAGAAAGCCTCTTCTATCTAAAAAAAAACATTGCAGCACAGTTTAGGTCTGCAAAGTTGCATCTGAACAAAACACAAGTCTTCTAGAATAATGTCCTTTAAACAGATGAGACAGAAGTGGAGATGTTTGGCCATAATGCACAGCGCCAAGTTTGGTGAAAACCTAAAGAGCATATCAGCACAAACACCTCATACCAAAAGACAAGCATGCTGGAGGGGGGCTGATCATTTTGGGCTTGTTTTGTAGCTACAGGACCTGGGCACCTCACAGTCACTGAGTTGGCCATGAGCTCCTCTGTATATCAAAGTATTCTAGAGTCAAATGCGAGGGCATCTGTCCGACATCTAATGTTGGGCCAAAACTGGGTCATGCAACAGGACAATGATCCCAAGCACACCGGAAAATCTACAACAGAATGGCTGAAAGAACAGTATTAAAGTGTTGCAATAGCCCAGTCCAAGTCCAGAGCTCATCCTGACTCAAATGCTGTGGTGAGAGCTATGCATATGCAAATGCCCACAAATCTCAATAAACTGGAGCAACGTTGAAAAGAAGAGTGGTCCAAATTCCTCCAGAACGATGTGAGAGACTGATAAAGTCACACAGAAAATGAATGCTTCAAGTTATTGCTGCTACAGGCAGTTGACTCATAGGGTGTCCTAACTTTGTCACACATGGCCTTTCCCCTCTTAGCTGTATTTTTTTTTTAAATAAATAATGACACTGTGTGATATGTCATGTGATGATGTTTATCTGAGGATTTATTTTCCAAATTTTAAGACCTGCCAAGGACCAGATAATTTTTTTATTATGTCCTGATACAGAAGACCATAAAATTTAATAGGGTGTCCAAACTTTTTCACATGACTGTAAGTCAAACGCTGTTTACAAACAAAAAGGTACAACGATGTCCGACGAATCTGAAGTTGTAGGAGAAAATAAGTTTTTCCACTTATCTATAATAGAGAACATAATAGTCTATAATAATCTATAATAGAGTCATTATAGATCAGTGAGTTTTTCGCCATACTCTACCTTTTTTAGCCGGAGTACACAGACGATGAACTTAGACGTGATTTGTAGTAGTGATGGGAAGTTAGGATCATTTTACCGACTCGGACCTTTGAGTCTTCCCTAACACATCTACTGCTTACACAAACGTTGATTACACTACAAACAAGACAAAACTATAATGCTATAAGAAACAGAAAAGATTAATTCATTGTTTACCTGGGTCTTTAGTCTATAATTAGCTCACCTCACCTCTTATCTTACAAGTTTTCGGGTTTGAGTCGTTCGTTCGTCACGTGACAGCCCCATAAGCTTAACCAATACAGTCTGAGCCGGAAAAATAATTGATTAGTTCATCTCTCGAGTCTTCGGGTACGAGTCGTTCGTTCATCCCGTGACAGCCCAGACAGTTCATCCCAGACAGAACAACTCGAAAAACCCGAAGACTCGAAACAGATGAACTAATTCCAGTAATGTAAGTTACAGAACTTAATAGGATGTTGCGCATGCGCAGCTGAACGAATCACTCCAAAAGACGACTTGTTCTTTCCGAGTCACATTAAAGAGTCGTTCAAAATGAACGAATCGTTCAAGAATGACCCATCACTAATTCGCAGCATCGTGAACGCGCATCCCAGAGCCTGTGCTACAGGAGCTTTTGTGCTTAAAAAAAAAAAGTATACACATTTTTATTTTTCGAAAAAAATGATCGTTTCGCTAGATAAGACCCTTCTTCCTAGGCTGGGATTATTTAGAGCTCTTTGAAGCTGCCTTTAAACTACATTTTGGAAATTCAAAATCGGGGCACCAATCAAGTCAATTATACGAAGAAAAATCCTAAAAGGCTTTCCTCACAAACCATAATTTCTTTACGACTGAAGACAGAAAGACACGAACATCTTGAATGATAAGGGGGTGAGTAAATTATTTGTAAATTGTTGTTGGATTTGGAGTTCTCCTTTAAGTCCTGTGAGTTGCGAGGTGGGGCCTCCATGGATCAGACTAATTTGTTCAGCACATACCACAGTTCATCGACTGAATTGAGATCTGGAGAATTTGGAAGCCAAGTCAACACCTCAAACTCACTGTAGTGCTCCTCAAACCATACCTGAACCATTTTTGCTTTGTGGGATTGCACATTATCCTGTTGAAAGAGGCCACAGCCACCAGGGAATACCATTTCCATGAAATGGTGTACATGGTCTGCAACAATGCTTAGGTAGGTGGTCAAAGTAACATTCACATGGATGGCAGGACTCAAGGTTTCCCAGCAGAGCATTGCCCAAAGCATCACACTGCCTCTGCTGGCTTGCCTTCTTCCCATCATGCATCCTGGTGCCATGTGTGTTCTAGGTAAGCAATGCATACGCACCCAGCCATTCATGTGACGTAAAAGAAAATGTAAAATATCAGACCAACTTCCTTCCATTGCTCTGTGGTCCAGTTCTGTGCCCACTGTTTTTCAGCGGTGGACAGGGGTCAGCATGGGCATCCTGACTAGTCTGCAGCTATGCAGCCCCATGTGCAGCAAACTGCAATACACTATGTATTCTGACACCTTTCCATCAGAACCAGCATTAATTTTTTGAGCAATTTGAGCTACAGTAGCTTGTCTGTTGGATCAGACCACACAGGCCAGCCTTCACTCACCACGTCCATCAGTGAGCCTTGGACGCCCATGACCCTGACACTGGTTCACCACTATTCCTTCCTTGGACCACTTTTAATAGATCCTGACCACTGTATCTATAATCACAATTTGGCCCATGTCAAACTCAAGCTTAAATCCTTACACTTGCCCATTTTTCCTACACCTAACACATCAGCTTTGAGGTCAAAACATTCACTTGCTGTCTAATATATCCAACCAACTACCAGGAGCTGTAATTAAGAGATAATCAGTGATATTCACGTCACCTGTCAGTGGTCATAATGTTGTGCCTGACTGGTGTATACATAAACACAACATATCATGAAAAGGCTTCAGGGTAAAATCGACTGCTTTGGAGAGATGTCAGCTGACCTAACTGTCAGTTATTTAGGTCATTATACCAAAATATCTGACTACAGAGCAGGACCAGTCACAGAAACATTTAAGTTCAGCCAGTCATTCTTTAATAAGGGGCATTTAAATAAATCTTGAAAATTACCCATTCTACCAATTCAAAAATTCATAAAATATAAATGCATCACTTATTCTGTAGTAAAGATGTAGTCATGTGAGATGGTTGAATAGATCAAATATTGACATGCACTACTAATGATGATAACGACATGGTTTCCTTTTTGCAGAAAGTTAGACAAGCTGTGGACAAATAGTCATATAACTTTGTTTTTTAAATTATTTTACAACCTCAAATACTGACTAGTTCATTAATAACTAATGAAGCACCTCTCAGATCTGGTGGAGAAATTGGGGTTATCATATAATGGGCATAAAGTAAAATCCACAAAACAATCACTGCAGGTCTTCAAAGTGAAAAACAGCTATATAAAAAATAAGAGGGATAGTTCACCCAAAAAAGAAAATTGTCATTTACACAACCTCAAGCGGTTTCAAAACTGTATTCATTTTTCTTCTGCCGATTACAAAAATCTTTTGAAGAACACTGGTAACCAAACAATTACGGGGTAGCCGTTGACATCTTTTTGGAAAAATAACACTATGGAGCTCAACCAGCAACATTCTTGAAAATATCTTGTGTTCAACAGAAGAAATTAATATATACAGGTTTAAACAAGAAAAGGATAAGTGACAATTTTCATTTTTGGGCAATCTATTCCTTAAATCAGCAGTCTTTAGAGTTCATGTCATGCTTTTAACAGTAAGTTTAACATGGCTCCTTACATCTGTTACTAGTGTAGATCTAAATCAAAATAAATTCAGTTCCTTGCTCATGTACACAAACCCACTTTGGCATTAAGAACCTTTGGTTCAAAGTGGAGATCAGAACGAGAACATGCCAATATTTTCATCAGTGCTATGTACACACTTCTCTGTAATTTGTGGAATTGATTAGAAATGGCATTCCATCTCTACTGACAGTTTTGCAGCTTGGACAGAGTAATCTTAACCATGCCCCTCCAACTTTTAGTTTGCTGCAAATGAGAGATTGAGAGGAAGACAGCTAAAATAAAACTCCACCCATGATTCAATATTCCGTTTCAGTTGGAAATGTCACATTACTGAAGTAAACTCACAGTAACTTCCGGTTCACGTGGAGTTTAAGATGTATACATATTCTCAACATATGGGTCTAAATGACAGAAGGGTTAGGAAATAAACTAGTCCTTCAGATAAACTTTTAATAACTGATTTAAGACATTCATGAATATTAGTTGCAGGGGACCAAAAGCACTAATAGTAATGGACTAAACTCAGTCAATAGGTTTTTTTTAAAAAAAAACCAGCCAAACAAATTTTTCTGATAATTTATTACAAGCTTTGAACAAAAAAAACAAAAAAAACAACAAAAAAAGAACACATAAAATATTTACAAGACAATACAACGTATAAAAAGCAACAATGAACAAAGTTAATGTGCAATAATGTTGTAACACGTTATAAAAAGAAACACACTAAGTCAGGTCACATGTGAGGCTAGTTTGCCATTAATTGGTTAAAAAAAAAAAAAAAAAAAAAAAAAAAAAAAAAAAGCCAACATAAAACAGGCTTTCTGCATTAAACTTTTCCTCAAGCATTATATTTTTTTAAAAAAACAAATCCTTTTTTTTTTTTTTTGTAAAACTAACCATCAAGTATAATACATACAGACTATTTCAGGACATTTAATAGTCATCAGAATCTGAATCGAGAGCGTAGGTCACAGGTTTGGTGGTACGTGCAGCTCGGCTTCTTGGAGCTGCGGATGTCACTACCTTTTCTTCCACCTGAAAGCTGTCGTCATCATCCCAGCTCTTTGCTTTCTGAAATTAGGAATGAAATCAGGATTGAACTCCCAAGCTTTTTAATAAACCTACCATAGCTATAACTTACAAAAAAAAAAAAAAAAAAAAAAAAAAAAAAAAAAAAAAAAAAAAAAAAAAAGAGCATTTGTTTGGTAGGTTCTCTGTATGCAATAAAGAAATTATTTTATGTAAGATGTTTTTTTTTTTTTTTTTTTTTTTTTTTACAAAAATGCTTGACAATGGTAGATTCATTATCATTCCTACAACAAGACGATAATGACAATCACTTATTAACAAGGATGCAAACTCATGGACGAAAGAGGTGACAAACCCCCCACAAGAAAAGGGAAGGGAGAAAAGAAAAAAAAAAAAAAAAAAAAAAAAAAAAAAAAACACACAACACAAGGTGCATGTATTGTAATCACTGAACACAGGAAGCCTAATTTGCATTGAACAATTATTTGTAAAGCACAGTTTAATACTACATACTTGCAATTGTATTCATTTATAAGTATCTATATCAATATTTAAATGTTTAATTCAGGAGTTGAACATCAGCATATTTATGTCTATGAATTATGAGATTTGGTATTGACTAGTGCAATGTTGATGTCATTAAAACACTAATTTTGCTCAACAGTAAAGTGCCATTATACCTTTCCAGCAGTGCTTTTGCCCTTGAGGCGAGCCATAAGATTGCCACTCTCAGAATCTGAGCTGTCTGATTGGTCACTGCTTAGAGCGGTCTTCCTCTTCTTGGCTGGTTTCTTCTCAGCTGGTTTCTTCTCTACAGCAGGAGCTGCATCATCGGAGTCAGAAGACAGCTTGACAGCGGTAGGCTTCTTGGTGGCTTTGGGTTTTTTAGGACTTTTCTTGGAGAGCACATCAAGGATTGAGGGCTGTGTTGCATCTAGAATGACAAAACCATTAATTAAGAAAAACTATAATAATATTCAGTATGAAACAGTGCAGGCATTCATTACTAAAGCATTGGCCCTATGAAATCTATTTTATTTTCTCCCAAATTACATTTTATTTTTTTCCCGTTTTAATTTTTCTCAACTCCTTTTTAATGGTAAATAAAATTTTATTAATCAAAGAGCACGTCTAAATAAATCATGAAACTTACACAATTTCATGAAATGTTTCATTTTTTCTCACCATGTTTTCTGTCATCAAATTCTATTACAGCATGTCTAATTTTTTGAATGCATAATTTATTCAAATTTATTCTTAAAATAGCCTTATAAAAGTTTTTTTTACCCTCAGAAATTCTGCGTTGTGTGTGTATTTAAAATGTTCTGGTTATCAAATGAAGGCATAAAACATTTAATTTATCTTTTAATTACTGAAAATTAAGCAAACTTTTTTTTTTTTGTGCAAACAAAGGGGAATTTACTATTAAAATTAACACGAAAGAAAGGTTGTGTGATTATACCCTAAAAAAATATTGTTTGTTTCATTTTAGTAGTAGTAGTAGAATATTTCTGATACAATGTCTTTACGTTAAACCTGACTTTTATTTTGACGGGTTGCAGTGGCTACCTTTACATTTGTGTGTATGACATGTTGCTACTTTTCCAAAAATGGAAATGTCAAATGCTGAAATCACCATGAGAGTCACGCGTGCTTCAGTGTGTGTAGTAAACAAAACCGCTTGTCTGCTCCATTCATTAAAACAGAGACAAGCAGAACATGCAGGATTCACATTGTATTTTTGCGGCGTAATATTTACAGATACTAGTCCATATTGCGGTTTGATTTAAGTGTAATGATCTACTTTTGATTCATTCATTCAAACTTTGACAAATTTGTGACATTCCACATTATTCAGTTAATTCCGTTTTTATGACTAGATTTCGTGATTCCGTCTGCATTTTTTCACATCGCAAAAATCTTAGGGCCCAATAAAACCAATAATTTACACAAGTATATAGGTGCTTTACTTTATTTAGAAAGTTTGGAAGAACCACCTTTAACATCCATGGAATTTTCCATTGCAAAAAAAAAAAAAAAAAAAAAAAAAAATCTTGTAGTGGAAAAACATTTTTTAGATTTTTAAATTGCTCCTCACACCATCACTATCCTTTTAGAACTTAGTGTGACTTCAATAAAATTCCTCCATTCTCTGAAAAGGTAGCAATATTCATATACCTGTGGCTTTTTTCTTCGAAGCAGCACTTGTCTTCTTTGCGGCAGGTTTCTTGGTGGCTCCTTCAGCGGTTTTCTTCACAGGTTTAGGTGCCGGCTCTTGGCTGGTCTCAGAAAGAGCTAGTTTAACAAGCAGAGTGAACAAGTAAACCAGCTGCCAGGTGATCACGTTACAGCCAAAACTAAAGAAATGGTCTGTGACGGGCAGAGAGTTGTGTGGTACTTACAGTCAGACTTGCTGCTGGCTTCGTGTTTCTCTACTTTCGGTTTGCTGGCTTTTGCTGGTGCTTTTTTCCTAAAAGAATCAAGAAAATAATTTTATAGAATAATATACATAGCCATAATAGAAAACAGGTGAGCTCAACAAGGCAAAAAAGTAGAACTGGTGCCAGTCTTACACAACAGGAGCAGGAGGAGGGGAATCCATGTCACTATCAGGTGCACCGCTGGGTTCTGGGTTGAAGGACTCATCATCCTCAATGACAGCACGCTTCGGTTTAGTGCTCTTCGTCCAGTCATCAAACTCATCTTCACTGCTTGACAGACTGTACTTCTTTTCAGCCGCAGCTGCAAAGACACAAAACCCATTAGTTTTTTAATGTTTTCTAATTTACGTTCAAGGATCCCACACTTTTGTCAAATGGATTTCCATGATTTGCAGTCTCTACTTGATGTAGCTGCTCAAACTTGTATGGCTAAAACATAAGATTAAATTGCAAGAGCTTGTAACATAACTCAGTGAGAGTCATATAACATAGTCTAAGATACAGTAATAAAATCTTAGTAATAAAAATGGAGCTAATCAGTTTTACAGTTCACCTTGTTCCATTACATCATAAACAGTTTTAAACATAGTAAACATGTATGAAGATTCTCACCTTTGCGCCCTCTCTTCTCTCTTGGAGCAACTTCCTCAGGGACGAACTCCATGTCAGACTCAGACTCTTCTCCCTCAGAAGACCAGGGGTTCTTCTTCTGGACCGGTTTAAAGGACAGGGTGGTCTGCTTTCCTGACTTTGAGCCTGACACACAAGTTACTTTACGATCAGAATTTCATGATACTGTATGCATGCCCCTGATAGGTCCTATCAAAATTGCACTTTACAGGCCTACAATGGACTCTGAAATGGTTAACCAACAGTATATTCTTAAAAACTACAGTCAAGTATAATGGGAGCCATTCTCACCAGAGCCTACATCATTTGTTGAAACACTACTCTCTAATGAAAGCAGTTATGACAGTACATAGAAGCTAGAGATTATGGCTTATAAAATTTTACATATTGATATTTTTCTTCCACTAACCATTTTCATACAGTACATGCCTGTCTTACTTTTGACTTTGGCTGGCTCTTTCTTGACCTTCTTAGTGAGTCTTGCAGCCAGTCCCATCTCAGAGCCATCAGCTGCTGCGTCTGCCTCATCATCAAACTCCATCTTCATCACCACACCAGCCTCTTTCTAAAAATACAAAAGCATTCCCTCAGGATCAGCTAAACTTATAAAATCTCCGGCTATGAAAACAGATTGATTTTGCTGCTGTAAAGGACAACTAAACAAACAACTGGGTCAAAAATCACTGTAGGGTGCCTTTTGGTGTCCTATACATAACTCATTTGCCATGATTAATTAACAAAAATGACTATGAAAGGGTGTGTTATATTAGGCTAAGTTTTTATATTCGTAAAAGCATTACTGTGCTCTTTAGATACATTTTCTAGATTTTTTTTTTCTAGAAGTTTTGTGTAAGAGTATGCATGCTGGGAAATAAACAAATGGGAAATAAAACCAAAATATTTGAGTATTGTGAGGGTTGAAAGGCACTCTATGGTGATACTGACCCAGCTAATGAAAAATCCGCTTGAGTACAGTGACTTGCATATGCGCCGTTTACACATGCATGCAAACTTCATTCCACACTCGCATACCTTCCCAGCTTTGCCTCGTTTGGCTCCCTCCTTCTTAACAGCCTGGACCTTCATGGTGCTGGTGATGCGGGGGATGACACGGCGGCCCTGTGGGGTAGGCATGGTCTCGTTCTTCACCTTCACCACCTTTGATTTGCCTACTTTACCTTTCACCACAGGCATTGCATTCTGTGACTCCAACTCTTTCTGCTCCAAACGCTATATGCAAACACAGAAAACCATTAAACAACTTTAACATTTTGGTGTGATTTTAAAAATGTTAGTTTAAAAAAAAAAAAAAAAAAAACAGGCAGAGTTTATTAAAATGAATGAAATTGTTATTTCTTCATACAAAGTTACTGTAGTACAAGATGTTTGGTATATAAGCTTCCACCAAACACAAAAAAAAAAAAAAAAAAAAAAAAAAAAAAAAAAAAACAGTAATTACAACGCGCATCTTGTTTACCTCCAGCTCTTCAGTAAAGGCTGCCAGATCCTCTTTCCACAGATCAGCAGGCGCTTTCATCTTGAGTGTGTTCAACTCTGTCAACTGCAGAACAAAAGCATCAGAACCTTTGTAATCTCCACTGCTGTACTAAATCACCAGCTGTGTTTCCATCCATCACAGACTTCTAGTCACCTTAGCATCTCTTTGTTTGCACAGCTCTTCTTTCTTTTCTTTGGTCAGGAACCACATGGGCATGCTGAGCAGATAGTTATAATCGGGGCCAGATGTCTCCTCTTTTTCCTTGTCCTCGTCATCCTCCCCAGAATCCTCCTCTGCATCCTGCCAAACACACAATGAAAATGATGCTGATGCAGGTAACAGGTCAAAGAAACCAAAAGCATTTAATTTAACAAATGTGTAGGGCGTACCTTCTCCTGAGCATCTTTCCATGCCTTAACAGGGTCCGAGTCATAGCCCATCTGCTGAAGCATACGGATCAGCTCCTTCTTAGGTTTATTTTCTAAAAATAAAGAGAAGGAGCTTTATATTCAAAAACCTAAAGATAGTTACCTTGGAATCTGTATTTACTTGAACACCTAGTAATGCACAAATTATATAGTACCATATACAGTGATTCCCATTAATTACCTAGACTGTAGTACCCAGCCAGAGGTTCAAAATGAACCGAAAATAGATTTAAACCTCATAACAAAAGACATTGTGTTCGGTCCCATTGTTTTTTCAAAGCATTAAATAAACAAATTATTAAGTCATAAGAGGCTACTATTAAATCAAGTATATACACTGAGCTGAAGACAGACGTAAAAGTAGGGCTGGGCGATATGACAATATTGAAAACTTGATTTTTTTCCAGAACGTTTTACTGATCCTCTTTTTTTTTTTTCCTTTTTTTCTTTAAAGATTTTGAATTAGCCAACTTAGTCAACTACAACATGATTAAATTTAAACCTTTTTCTTTTATTAACCCTCTAGTTAAAGAAAATTCTATTCCAAGCGCACTGCACATTGTTAAATATCTTTGCAGAAAAGATGCATGAACTACATCTAGTACAAACTTGTCTTTTACATAATGTGTTAAGAAAGGAGGAAAATGCTTTAGAAAAATCGTATGTCAAGGTAATTCAAATTCAAAGTTACTGAAGGTATAACAACCAGTAGACTATTATTATCTGTAAATATGTAAAAACAGTGAACAAAAGCTTTCAGTCTGTCATCATGATACAAACATTAAATAAATAAATAGATAAATAGATATATAGATATATATATATATATATATATATATATATATATATATATATATATAGATATATAGATATATAGATATATATATATATATATATATATATATATATATATATATATATATATATATATATATATTGGACAGTGAAACTGAAACACCTGGGTTTAGACCACAATTAGTATGCCGTTTGGCCTCCTTTTGCAGCCAATACAGCATTATTTCATCTTGGGAATGACAAATACAAGTCCTGCACAGTAGCCAGAAGGATTTTGAGCCATTCCTTTCGCAGAACAGTGGCCAGGTCGCTATGTGATGTTGGTGTATGAAAACATTTCCTGACTCGCTCCTCCAAAACACCCCAAAGTGGCTCAATAATATTCAGATCTGGTGACTGTGCAGGCCATGGGAGATGTTTAACTTTACTTTCATGTTCATCAAATCACTCGTCACCAGTCTTGCTGTGTGTATTGGTGCATTATCATCCTAATGCACGGCACCACCTTCAGGGTACAATGTTTGAGCTATTGGGTGCACAGTCAACCTTCACACTCTGCTCTTATTGGTGGAATGTGCGATCAGTAAAGACTGGCCACCAGGCTGCATAAATATAGCCATGAAACCTCCAACACTATATTGGCCAGTGTTTCAGTTTCATTGTCCAACCCCTGTATATATGTATATGTATATGTATATGTATATATATATATATATATATATATATATATATATATATATATATATATATATATATATATATATATATATAGAGAGAGAGAGAGAGAGAGAGAGAGAGAGAGAGAGAGAGAGAGAGAGAGAGAGAGAGAGAGATCGATCATCTTTTGACCATATTGCACAGCCATATGTGAAATCAAAGGCAAAGAGGGAAAACAAAGCATGTCTCACCAATGACAAGTATGCCCTGGATCTTCTCCAGAATGAATCGGGCCTGGTTGGAAAGTTTGGCACTTTCAGCTCCCAGCAAACCTAGCAGCCAATCTTTCCTGAGGACATAATACTTCATTCTGAGCTCAAAGAAATCCTTCAAGATGTTCTGAACAGACTCGTACTTCATCAGACTGCCCACGTGATCAAACAACACCTGCATCAGAATAAAAATGAGATAGACAATTGAAAACAAATGACTTCTGGATTAAGCAAAAAAAAAAAAAAAAAAAAAAAAAATTTTTTTTTTTAGGATACATATTGTGATATGTGGTGTTCACCATGGAGTGACAGGTGAGCAGATTCTGTAGTTTGAAGACTTTGTGTAGTCCAGCTGCCTCAGCCTCTCTCAGGCGCTCCTCTGTCATCTTAATGACGAAACGCACTGTGGTGTCTGTATGATACTCCTTATAGTCGGTGATCAAAGGAGGAACCTTGTCCGTGCCGTTCAGCATCGGCTCCAACACATTCTCCTTATAAGCCTGAAAGATAGTTTTATTAATTTTCTAAAGAAAATGCATAATTTTCTGCTCAATATTCTGTATCACCCAGCTCTATATTTCAGAGGTAAAACACTGCTAGTGTGTATATATATATACACACACACACACACACCATGAAACATCAGAATATATTGGTCTAATCACTGAAACTTAGCAGACATTGCTAAAAGGCTAAATTAGTTACACTAATGCAAAAATGTTACCAGTTTATTAGCTGAACCTGAACATTTTCATCTACTACTTGCCGCACACAAAATGGGTATTTAAAAAATAAAACAGTTCACACACCTGTGTCCAGGTTTTGATTGGCAGCTCAGTGATCTCAATAGTGGTAGAGTCAATGATAGCAACCTCTCCATTATTCACATACTGATTCTTTGCCAGTTCGTCAATGGTGCCTTTGAAACCCTTATAGCTGGGCAGCTACACATAAATGGGTGGGGGGAGAGAAGAAAAAAAAAAAAAAAAAAAAAAAAAAAGCTGTATAAACATCAACCCAACCAATTCTGGTTTAGAACAATATACATTATGAAAATAACTATGCATTTATGGTAAATAAGTTTAAAACATTAATATCTTGGGAATACCATAGGAAGAGGATCTTCTCCATTGAGCATGCGGTGAATATTGTTGATGATCTCTCGCACGTCATAGTTGGGGATGCGGCTGGCCCATCCTGTGCCGATGCCCTCACCTCCATTAGCCAGCAGCAGAGGGATGATGGGTATGTACCACTCTGGCTCCACTCGCAAATTATCATCGTAGTTGTACTTCAACAGGTTATCGTCCACAGCAGGGAACAGCAGACGAGCAAGCGGACTGAGAATAATTAAAAACAATTTTCTTTTAATCTACTAGTTATGCAATTTGTTAGCCAAACCCTTTAGTCTTGTATGCATGTATGTGCACCTGAGCATGGTAAAGATGTATCTGGGGCTGGCAGAGTCTTTGCCTCCATGCAGACGTGTGCCAAACTGGCCCAGAGGCTGAAGCAGGTTCAAATTATTACTGCCCACAAAGTTCTGAGCAAGACCCACAATGGTCATCATCAGGGAGACCTGAGGAATAGAAAAACATTTAAATAGTTGTATCATGTGAAAGCATATTATTAGTCACAACAGTCGTTTGATAGAGACATCTTAGCATAGTTATACTTCTGAATCTTCAGATTTTTAAAGGGCCAGTGTCTTACTCAAAAACAAAAGCAATGTGATATTCCATATACAGATCAAACAACAAATGAGGCAGCGTTTTCCCTGCCATTATATTAGGGGGGGATGGCCCCCCAACGGCACCCCTCCACCCGCCTTGAAGGTCAAGTTAATTTAATTAAATTTTATTTTCTATATAACGCCAGATCACAACAGAAGTCATTTCAGGTTACCTTTCCAATAGAACAGATCTAGACTTTGTTCGTTTATTTAAGAAAGAAAGAAAGAAAAAAAAAAAAAAAAAACCAAACTAAATAGCCTTATGTTATTTATCTTATTTACAGTACGACATGTCATTTCTGTCTCTACGTGGTCACGCATCTACAATTTCTCCCCCGCGAAAACGCGGACAAGATCGCGGATCCATTCATAAAAATGTAATTTACTCTATAGCGCAGAATGCCATGGAATTCGTCAATTTTTGGATGAACAGATCAAAAGCATGTCTCTCACTTATTTTGAATCGTGATATGGACTAGTGTCTGTGAATATTACAACACAAAAAGACGGTTTAAATATGAATCCTGCATGTTCTGTTTGCCTCTGGACGCAGTTTTGTTTACATGATGTTTACAACAATGCGATGCCCACAGTGATTTTCAGCCTCTGCGTCTCACTATACAACGACATGAACACCGAAACTTAATCTCCAGAGCTGCTGTGAGAGTCACGTGTGAATTTTACCATTTCATCTGAGAAAACTAGCATCATATACTACAATTATTATTAAAACTTTTTTTTTTTTTTTTTTTTAAACTGAATATACACACAATTTTTCATCAATGTTTTAATTTTGATAGTAAACCACTGTTTGTTTGGCAAAAAAATAAAAGGGTTTAATTTTCATTTCATTAAATGAAATGTAGGGCCCTATTGTTCAGAATGTTGAATTTTAGATTTCTGGACTTATTTCTTCACTGAAAAAAATGTTTTTGTTATTACGCAGAGTAAAGTACCGGTAAGTATGAAGGGAAAACCCCCCCCAAACAAACAGAAACCTAGGGGAAACACTATGAGGTGAGTGAAACAATTCCACACCTCTCCATGGTGGTATGCCGACATCTCAGCCACTGATCCAGCCAATTGAGCTACTTTCACCTCCCTCTTATCATTTCTCTTGAAACAGCAGAAAAGCACTTTCCTTTGGCCTGGTTTTAGCCCTGAAACAAACAAACATACACATACATATTACTTCTCTGCATCTTTGCGTCGGGCTGAACTTGCGATCACAATACAGAATTAATTTATGCTGACTGTAAACATTTTTAGTGGGCTAGCCAAGGTGGATGCTGGGATTGCCTTGACCATGAATGACACATGAAATGCTACCAAAGATTTTATTAATATAAATAATTGCATTATTTCACAAACTAATTTGTGTTACCCTTTACAACTACCCAAAATAAAATCAACATTGTAATGCTGGGGAAATTCAGGTTTCTCACCATCCACCAAGCAGGGGAGTGATCTCTCGTTGTCAGAGTTGGAGAACAGCACAAGCTCTTTATTGATAAAATCATGGTAGGTGAGGGACGTGGTTTGTTGTCCATACAAGTACTCCTGCAGAAAGCAAAAAAAGGTCATGCTTTCTAGTGGTGAAGGAACAACAACAAGAACAAAAACAAGAAGTTGTTTTTTTTATGGCACCTCAGGCAGATTGTGTTCTCTGCGCTGACGTCTGTTGATCATGAAGCTGGTCAGCCATTCCTTCCTCTCATCTACCATCTTCTTACTAAAGGCCTGCAGACAGACACAAAAAGGCATAAACATCACTACGAAACAAATTTTATATTCGCAAAGCTGCTCAATTGTGTCCACTACAAATTCAAACAGAGATTTGGTTACCAGGGTGATAGCTTCATCATCTGCAGGCCCAGAGTACTTAAAAGGAATTCGATGTCTTGTCATATCCGAAAAATACTCTTTGGCCTCCTTAGATGTGCTGGTACCCAAACCTGGTGAGGTACATAGAAAACTACATGTGAGATGTTTAAAATGACCATGTATACATGCACATTTTAGAACCACTTTCAAATGTTATTGTGAACACCCGGTGTGCTGATGACCCAATCTGTGCTCCCTTCACTTTCTACATTACTTGCACACATAAGGACAGAGTAAAAACACTGCTTACATTTGCCAGTGGACTACCACAGGTGTTTGAGACAAACCTTTGTAGTATTTGATCTTCCAGGATTTGAGGTTACTTTGTTTCTCCTTCCACTCATTGAACTCTGGGATACTGTAGAAGGAAAGCTCCTGCTTCTTATTGGATGCCTAGAGAATGACAACACCGGCAGTCAACCAAACGTTTCCACAACAAGCATTTTCACAGATTCTTGATGACAAGGGCAGCTGGAATCAACCTTGATGATAGGGGTGATGAACTCTTCAAGGAAGTTGTGGTGCAGCAGTGATGGCCAGTTATGATGGATGAAGTTGATGAGAAGACCCTTAATGTGAGATCCGTCTTGATCCTGCAGAAATCACCCAACATTATACATACAATCTACAACTACCCTATATTCTGTAACAGGCACACTGTGTACAGTCTGACCTGATCTGTCATGATCATGAGCTTGCCATAGCGCAGGCTCTTGAGTGACTCAGGGTCACTGTAGTTCTTCTTGTACTGCAGACCAAGGATCTTTATGATGTTATTGATCTCAGCATTCTCCATGATCTGCAAAAAAATAAATACATTTAAATTTGATGCTTTGTGATTGATACAACCCCATGAAGTGGTCTATAAAATGCTTTTGACCTGCTTGTGTGATGCCTCCCGAACGTTGAGCATTTTACCACGCAGCGGGAAGACACCATAGCGATCACGTCCCACCACACCCAGACCCGACACGGCCAGAGTTTTGGCCGAATCTCCTTCTGTCAGGATCAGAGTGCAGCCAGCGGAGTTCTTCCCACCTGAAATAAACAGACTTTACTGAAACAAACATCCAGTCTGAAAGTGTCCTAACATTTCAACAGCACAGCAAAACTTGTTACCTGCATCGTTGGCATCATCCAGCTTGGGTACTCCCTTAATCTTGGTGTGTTTGACAGCAGAGCATTTCTTATTGAGCTGAGCCTGGGCTTTAAACTTCACCCAGTTCATAATGCTCTCCACAATTCCACAACCATTAGCCTACAGACAAGACACAGACAAATTAGTTGAGTTCATTACAGCTGTAAAAGCAACTTAAATCACAAACTACCTGCTAGTGATGTGTTAATATCAACATTTCAGTAAATGGTACCAATAACGGTCAAATTTAACCGTTCTTGATATCAATTTCACCAATGCATACCAATCAGCAATTTGGAACCATTTAACTTTAACTACATCGGTAACATTATATAAAAAAGGCATCATTAGTTAATTCGCTAACCAACATTAACAATGAGTAACACATTTGTTAAAGTATTATTATTATTATTATTATTATTTTTTTTTAACATTAAAAGAACTCCACTTCCAGAACAAAATTTACGGACAATATGCTCACCCCCTTGTCATCTAAGATGTTCATATCTTTCTTTCTTCAGTTGTAAAGAAATTGTTTAAGGAAAACATTTCAGGATTTTTCACCATATAATGGACTGCTATGGCGTCCCGAGTTTGAACTTCCAAAATGCTGTTTAAATGCGGCTTCAAACAATCCCAGCTGAGGAAGAAGGGTCTTATCTAGCGAAACAACTGGTTATTTTCATTAAAAAAAAAAAAAAAAAAAAAAAAAAAAAATATAATAATAATAATAATAATAATAATAATAATAATAATAATAATAATAATAATAATAATAATAATAATAATAATAATAATAATATATATATATATATATATATATATATATATATATATATATATATATATATATATATATATATATACTTTTTAAAATCTCAAACACTCGTCTTGTCCTGCCCTGCGTGAACTGTGTATTCTGGCTCAAGACAGTTAGTGTATGTTGAAAAGCTCTAATCGTATTTTCTCTCTCAACTTCAAAAATCCTTTCAAAACCATCCTACATCACTGCAGAAGTACCGACCCAGTCTATGCAAAGTGAACAAGCAAAGATGATCAAACACCCTTAACAAAAAAAAAGGTAAAACAGCAATATAGGTTTTCAACAGCAATTTTGAAGTTGAGGGAGAACATGAGATGGGAGTTTTGACATACCCTAACTGTCATGAACTGGGAAAAAACAGTTCAGGGAGAGTAAAACAAGACGAGCGTTTGAGATTAAGTGTATAAATTGTATTTCTTTTTTATGAAAATAATCGTTTCGCTAGATAAGACCCTTTTTCCTCGGCTGGGATCGTTTGAAGCCACATTTAAACGGCATTTTAAAAGTCTCGGCACCATAGAAATCTACTATATGGAGAAAAATGCTGAAATGTTTTCCTCAAAAAACTATTTCTTTACGACTGAAGAAAGACAGATATTAACATCTTGAAAGCCAAGGGGGTGAGTACATTATCTGTAAATCTTTCTAGAAGTGGAATTCTTTAATAAAAATGACATTAGCAACATTGTTAATTCATGTTAACTCATTTTAGTTTTTTGTTTAATCTGGAACAATATGTGGTGGTATAGCAATGAATTTTAAATCCAATAAAAAGACATGCTCATTTACTATTGATCATGGCAGCAGTATTAATCAAATACTGGGGAGGAGCATTGATTCCAGATTACAAGCATTTCAAGCTATCCCATGATTTCATACAGCATGGATCACGCAATTCAAAATGAATTACGAGTTACATTTCTTACCTGCTTAACGAACTTTTCACTTAAAGGACAGGTGGAACCAAAACTCTTCTGCTGTAAGGTCATGTTCTCTTTGGTCTGAGAGTCAAAGCTGGGGTTCTCAATCAGACAGTTCACAAACAACCACATGTGGTTCTTCACCTGCACACACACAGACCAACCAGAATTTTACATCTGATCACAAAATTACAGTGCCATAATTTTTTTAGATGTGTAAAGTTTGCTGATCATCTGGATGTACCTGGAAAGGTTTGACGGCCACTCCAGCCTTGTTCTTCTTTTTCACAACTTCAATCAGTTTGGACACAATCTGGTCTGCGACATAGTCAGTGTGTCTGCCACCCTGAAACATACATCATATTTAAAGCAATCGCCACTGTCAACTTACAGTATCTGTGCAAGATATGTCCATCCAAGTTTACAAGTCAACAACATCTAATGGAGTTTCAGATAGCCACCCGGTTAAGACCCCTATGAAAACTATACTACTGTAGTCTACAGCATCCAAACAAACACATGTTAACATTATTATGCTAATATTCAGCTGGTGTCAGTATCTGTGTTCATCAGTTGGAAGTGGAAATCATTATCTCTTGCAGTACTGGCTGGCTAATTTCCAGTCAAAGTGTGAATAAAAACTGAACTTTTGGCAACATGCACACCGCTGCTGATGCTACATAAAACTATGCCTTAAGTAGAAATGGACATTTCTGCACTTCTAAAACAAGCTTGCTTGATGCATGAGAATGTTTTTTGTGTGAGGGCTCTTAAAAGAGAGAATAAAGGAGGATTTTCCATTTTTGGGTGAATTAAACCTTTAATATCTATTGTAAACAGGCTTTCGGAAAGATTTGTTTAATGCAGAAATATTATTCTGACAATAATACTACATTGCAAACCTGAAGATGTTTACCTTAGTCGTGGCGATGCTGTTTACAAAGCTGACTTGCTGGAACCCTTTATCACTAAGGGTAAGACACACCTCCCAACGCTCATTCACAGCCTCATGGACTATTTTCAGGGGAGAACCAGTCTCATCCACCTTATCCTTTAGATACAGGTCCACATAGCTACGGAAATCCTTAACCTGAAAAGTATGCATGTTAAACAGAGGTAAAAGATACTGTGACATAAACAACCAGAAAACTTTCATGGGGTCAAGGGCAAAAACAAGTCATCGACTCACTGGTAGCTTCTTGCCGTTGAGAAAGACACGGACACCCTTAGTGGACCCAGCAATGTCATACGCTCGTCGAGTCAGCAGTGCGACAGTGTCTTTATCTAAAGCCTGCATCTTAAACTTTGCCAAGTCTGGCTGGAACGTGATGCAGGTATAGTCATCGCCATCAAAGGGTTTGATCTTACAATCACCTGCTCGGCCCATGTTGTCAAACCATGTCTTTAGGGAAGAGATTAAAACCGTTTTAACATGTTGATCCAAGATAAGGCACATCATATTTTGATCAATGTTGCTTAATCTGACTGTCAAGTCTAATACTATATTGCAAATATTACTTGGCGTAACAGCATAAAAGCTTGAAAATAAAGCTTGAGGTGCATACAGCCAACATTAGCCTATTTCTCTTAAATTGTGAAGCACATCTCTTTATTCTTAATCTGATTTCTTCTAATGAATTAACATGCTGCATCAATAAAAGCAGTTTTATCTAACAATTACAGTCCTGTTTGTTAGGAAAGGAAGTAGGAACACCACCAGTTTGATAAAAACCCAATAGTTTAAATACTCAAAACGATACTAAATTAGTATTACACATTAAACATTTGGTATTTTTTTTAAAATGCACTGAGCTATCAAGTATCAAGCTTACCTGTTTGAAACAGTGCTTTGACTCTCGGCAGGCGGTCTCCACTGTGAATTTGGTGCTGAAGATGTTACACAGCTTCGCACCGTATCCATTACGGCCACCTGATGACAACACACATGATTAAACATTCCAGCAAAGTCAAGTCCATTCATATGAATCCATTCACTTTCAGCTTGACCTTACCTGTGACCTTCTTCTCATCATCATCATAGTTACTAGAGGTCAGGAGTTGGCCGAAGATCAGAGCAGGAACGTACACCTTTTCCACCTTGTGCTCAACCACAGGAATACCCTTCCCATTGTTCCACACACTGATGGTGTTATTCTCCCTGCACACACAAACATGCATCAGTCAGGTGCCTTCTTGAGCCAAACCAGTGAACAGCCAGAGCATGGAAAGTACTTACGAGTCAATGTTGACCTTGATGCAGTTCATGGTTTTGTCCCTCTGTTTGTTATCAGCAGCATTTACTATGAATCAAAGGAGTATTAAACTCAAGCACATCATCCTCACATAAGCTCAAAACGGAGTTGTCTTTCAAATGTTTGAGCTTTATTTAACAATATTTAGGGCCAGATTTACCAAACAGCAAAGTAGCAGAGTGCAATTACATATAAGCGCTGATGGGAGGGGAAAATTCTGTGCGATTTACTGACAATGCGCACATTAAAAAACACAGACGCAGCCAGATAATTTCCATAATGACCAGTGCAATCTAGCACCTGCTTTAAGACATGCCTTTTTTGGGTGTTAAATAATGCACAAATACCAGGATGTGTGCAAACTTTAGTAAATCGCATTGCATGATTTATTTTAAAACTCTAAACTACAATAATGTTTGCGTCTAAAAGCGAAGCTTCAACAAATGTATATTCAATAAGGTCATGCACAAAAATAACTGTGTCCACGCCTTTCCAGCGCTAATTCTTTACTGCGCGTCTTTAGTAGAAGGTTTGCATTGACGCAAGCTGTTAGTAAATCTGGCTTTTAACGTGTTCTATGTATGTGCATTGATCACAACATTAATTCTTTTCATCATAAATCAATAGCATTTCTTCAGATGACTGATTAAACCACTCAATTAATTTGGATTAATGTTGCAATATTTTCATGATCTTTCATGATTTATGAAAGCTTTGGTTTCATCAACTTTCAATGGAGGGACAGAAAGCTCTCAGGTTTTTATAAATGTATTAATTTGTGTTATGAAGATGAATAAGTGTCTGATGAGTTTGGAGTAACATTTGGAACCATAATAATGCACGAAATGTTTGAAAAAAACAAAACAAAAAAAAAAAAAAAACAAAAAAAACAACAACATGTGTGCCAAGAAAAAGAGCAATGGAGCATAAGCAATGCAGATGCGAAAAAACAAATACAAAAAAATACTGTTGTGTGTGTATTGTTCAAATTAGTTTTTTT
The DNA here is from genome assembly GCF_022985175.1 of Labeo rohita. Lineage (NCBI taxonomy): Eukaryota > Metazoa > Chordata > Actinopteri > Cypriniformes > Cyprinidae > Labeo > Labeo rohita. The sequence continues at coordinate 23,153,774 of NC_066880.1, forward strand.
ATATAATGAAAAGAAAATGTATACTTGAGTAGTTCAAGTCGTGCAAAGAAAAATGTGAGAAAGCAGGCCTATTTTATTTTAACAAAAAATATGTTATTTTAGCTGGCTTTTCTTTAAGTGAAGGTATTTAAAGAATTCATAGTTTTCATAATACAACAAAAGATAAACAGTTTAATTCAAGCTGTTGGTTAATCATAACAATGACTTCAGAGTAATCATTCCTATGTTTAGACAAGTCAATTAGTAAAAATTGCTAGCAGCAGACTACTTGGCATTCAGCACCAAAAACAACAACAACAAAAAAAAAACCCTCACCCAGAATCTCGTCAAAGATCTTGTAGAGTCCTGGCACAAATGTGACGTCTCTGCAGTTCATTCCAACATCCTCATCAAACACCCACATTTGCTAAACAGGAAAGAGAAAGCGAGAAACATTGGGTCATTCTACAGATGTGATGGCACTTCCATCTGAAAACATTTCAAAAAATTAATTTGAAGAAACATGGGTTGGCAAGGTTACTGACAGAATAAAAGAGACTCAAGCTTTTCACTTCGCAAGAATTTTTGCCTTAGTAAAGTGAATAACTACTTTAGAATAACCATTGATTTTACTGTTGTAGAAATGAAACGTCATGGGTCAGTATGCATTGTTCAAAAACAGTGGGTACCGGTGACCCTGATAATTATGACCTCTCAGCAGATGCGGATGATCTCTACCTGAGTAACAGGCTCCACAGAGCCTATGTAGGTGTCGGGCCGGAGCAGGATATGCTCCAGCTGGGTCTTTTTCTGATAGATCCTTTCCACAGACAGACGTTTCTCATCTTTCTTAGGCTTACTGAGAGCCTTGTTCTCAAACAAACTCTAAAAAAAGAAAAAGACACAAAAACAAAGTTACAGCAATTCTGATGCAAGGAGAGATTAATAAAAGAAACTAAAGCACTTTTCTTTTTTATATTATGTTGCAGGTTAATTTGACCCAGTGACTGATGCTAGCAATGCACAACTGTTTAAGCTTCAGGAATTCACACATAAGAAAGCAAACAGTAATAATTATTTAAATAAATAAATAAATAAAGTATATATCAGCTACAATATTGTGTATACAATACAAAGTACAATATTCACGGTTTATTAAAAAGGAAACAGTACAATTATAAATTTTAACACGTTTCTCCAAAGAGTTATTCAACTTTTAGAAGTAACGTTACACTGGTAGCCTCAAACAGACATGGCAGACTAACAGCCACAGAATGCAAATCTTATAAATCCTAACGAAAAAGTCGTGTAAATGTGGAAAAATTAAGTCGTCACTTTTTCTTTGTGTTTATGGTGAAACGTGAAACCTACAGCACGTTGCCAGTTCATTGTAACAACAGTATGGAACTGTAACGGAAACGATGATCAACAGTTAAGGTTACCACGGTAACTTTCTTGCAAGGGTGAGGAATCCGTTTTATTAAACTCTTTCCTAACATTCAATACGCAGTGCAATACCAAAAATGTAGCCTACAACACAGAACAATGCATTATGCTTCAAAAAATACTACCAGAACTTTTGCTATTGTCCATAGTTAACATATATAAGCTAAACTCCTGCAAAATTATGACCCATATAATGGTAGTCGTGTAAAAATTGTATGCGTACCTGAACAATAAGAAACGGACAACATGATACTGTACATGATACATTCTCACAGTAATATCACGTATTCTTTACATATATATCGTTAAAGATAAATTAACTTACCTTCAGAGGTCCTTCTGTTCCAGCCATTCTCACTATTTACCTCTAACACGAAGCGTAACAAATTAAACTATAAAACAAACAGTTATACCTTCTACTGTTATCAAATATCAAAATACTAGCCCTCCTAAATTACAGAAGATACTTCAAACTATCTGAATTAAAGTTATAAATGTAAAAACTAATCCGCTGACACGCACGCAACTATGAACCCGGACCACACTAACCGAATTTCAAATTTCAAATCAGACATGTATCCTCCCGCCAAGGCCGCTGGCCAATCGCTGTCAGGAGTGGGTTGGATTTTTTGCGTTTTTAACCAATAAGCGTTACCTATTTTGAGCTGCGACCCGCCTACTTCATAGGTCCAATAGCAAAGGCGATATCACTTGCTAATCCAATGAGATTTTTGTTCCGGTCTCTCTCATGGCCAAACGGTCAAAATATTATTGACATTATTGTCAACACACAGAAAAATGTTTGTGTTGTTGTTGTCGTTATTTTTCTTAAAATACATTGGGAAAAGGATCCGAAGAATGAGAGTTTGAGGATGAAATGAACTAAATAACATTGAAATGTTTATAACGGCTATTCTCAATTTAATTTTCCCTCTTAACATTATTATTTAAAAACAATAGCATTAAAAATATTGTAAGGTATTAAGTACTTACTCTATTAACATTTATCTAATAGTAACTGTAAAACATGATTTAACCTATAAATTCATTGAGAAAACAAATGCTGTTATTAATAGCATGCATACTAAAATCATGCTGTATATGTTTTTGAAGAAGTGTCATTGCATTTTTTAGGATGATAATCCACATCAGTTCTAACATAGTCAGATTCACCATACATAGCCTGCACCTAAGTACCTTTTTGTAAATATATTTGTAAGTGAAATGGAAGCAGACACACATATAGATTTCTTCTGCGATGGAGCATAAAAGCTGATTGGTTGTTGGAGTGGTAATAACATTGATTCATGATGCACATGTGCCTCTGCCTCCCTCCCCTTTCTGTCTCTCCCTCTCTCTCTCAGCCTCCTTCATTTCATCACTGTCCTTGGGTGTGTATAGCAGTGTCTGACATTCTGTTGCTAAGGACTATGTGTGTGTGTGAGTTTGTACACGCAGAGTAGCCCAATGACGTTGTAAATTTGTGCTCATCCAGGAACAGAAGTCCTCCAGCAGCATCCCGTGAGCAGGGCAGAGGAGCAGTATGTCAGCCCATCCCAGCAGCTGAGCTTTGCTGTGGGATACGCAACTACATAGAGGTGAGTCTGTTTATCCAGCTTTCCTCCTCCATCCTGTCCCCCTTCCATCCATTTGTCTTAATGAAATATTTATGATTTACAGCCTCTGTTTGTCCTGATTGTCTTCTGCAGCTCTTATAGCAGAGGTGAGCTATATTAATGTTTTCTTTAAAGAATGTAAGTACTTCTTTTCACACATATTTCTTGATCAGGCATTGTGTGTATTGAATACAAGGTTATGCATATCTGCGTAGCCAGGGAAATGTTGATGAGCATGTACCATTTCAGTTGTTTTAGCCCTGCAGTGAAACTAAGCTTTTATTTGCTGATATGTGCACACAGGTCAGATTCGTCCCCTCCCATCTCCATATCGATTTGTTTGCTATTGCCATTCCCTGCCTGTCAGCTACTTAGCAGCCCAACCCCCCCTAATTCTTATAGATGGGATAATGTGTGCGGGGGGGCAGTTTTATGGCCATTAGCTTCATATCTCCATCACAGTGAGATGACTTGTGAAAGTGAGGCCCTTGTAGTCATACGGACAGTGTCAGTTGCCCAGATTACAGTGATTTCTTAATAAGAGCTAAAATGTTTGGTGTTTGTTATAAAATTATAGTCCTGTCTTGTGTTTATTCTGTATTTAGTGACTGTTCAGCCCAAAAAAGGTGCAAAAGCTGTCACTGGGGCAGTATCATTTCAAAAGGTAGTAATATGTACCTTTAAGGTACCAATATGCACCTTTTAGGAGTAAATAAGGTACAAAAGTGACTGCTTTTGAGAGTGTGGAAGAGACCCTAGTTAATGGATCAGGGGTTTGAACTTAACCACAGGGGAGGTGAACCTTTTTCAGCCACCTCTCCTAATCACAATCCCTCTCTAAACGCTATTCCATCACTGTAAATAGAAATAAAATAAAATAAAATACTGCAGTAAAAACCTGTTAACTGCTTAACAATAAGTTATTTGGTTTAAAAAAAGGGTATTTTGTGTAATTTTACAGCAAAATACTAGTTTTCTGAAGTGAAAAGAACAGGTCATCTTATCATTTACAGTGGAAAAAAAGTAAAAAATTCCTTTTAAATACGGATTATTGCATTATTTCAGTGTAATCTTTGTTACCACACTTCAAAAAAGGCTTATTTTACTTAGTATTTTTGTCTTTTCTTTAATATTTTTGTCTTTAAAAAAAAATCAAGATGCATTTACTAGATAAGCAAAATTACATAGAAGTTTAGTCTTATTTCCTGGGGGGACAAGACTAAAACAAGTAAAATTATCTGTCAGTGGGGTATAAAAAAATAATCTTATTTTAAGAGTATTTTCCTTACCCCACTGGCAGATAATTTTACTTGTTTTAAGCAAAATACACTTAATTTAGATTTTTTTCCCCCTCAGGAAACAAGACTAAATATCTTTAATATCTCTGCTTATCTAGTAAATCCATCTTGATTTAAGAATTTTTATTTGATTGATTTTAATTGATTTTAAGATATTTAGCTAGAAACAAGACAAAAATACTAAGATACACACTTAAAAATAAAGGTTCCAAAAGGATGTTTCTGCAGTGATGCCATCGAAGAACCCACTTTTGGTTCCCCAAAGAACCTTTCAGTAAACAGTTCCTAAAAGAACCATTTTAAAGAACATTTAAAAAATCTAAAGAGCCTTTTTCGACTATAAAGAAACTTCTTCTGCATTTGAAAGGTTCGATGGATGTTCAAGGTTCTTCATAGAACCATTGGTGTCAATAAAGAACCTTTATTTTTAAGAGTATGATGTGTATGATGATGCATGACACCTTTTATCTATTATATACCTCTTTGTGATTAGCTTTGAATGGTTGTCAGTATAATATGCAGGTAAAAATATGTTTATATATATGTATATAAATAAATACATGTTTTTTTTTACTGTAAATTTAATTTAATTCTATAAACTTAAAATGTTTTTTTACAGTAAAGCTCCCCCATAAATGTCACTGATTTTCTTTTTTAACAGTATAGATACAGATAAACAAAAAAATGTGCAGACAAATATAGACAAACAGACTTTGAGCACATGGATGGATGAATGGATAGACAGACAGACAGTGACAGATAGATAGATAGACAGATAGATAGATAGATAGATAGATAGATAGATAGATAGATAGATAGATAGATGTTATGAATATTATGGTAAGGGCACTGACCGTTGTGAGGTGCTGGGCAGCAGATGGCACATCGGCCTGTTGCCTGGACACTGTGTAAGTGGCAGCCAAATCCAACCTGGCCAACTGGTCAGTGTTGTATATTTGGGTTTTTTTATTGCCCCTACTAAGAGAGTTTATATTTTTGTGAATTTAACAATTATACAGTATGCAATATAAAATACTACACATAAACCCTCTTTAACACAGTGTTTGGTTTCCCCAAAAATCCAACTGTAGTAATTCAGAAATTTAAAACATATTTGTACATACTTGGAAATAGTTTGTCATTAACCATTTAGTTTAACCTTCATTTGTTTATTTCCATTTGTGTCTACATACAGTTCTGAGCTTGGTCAGTTATTTTCAGTGACTTTCATTTAGTGGTAGCTTGAGAAGCAGATTTTAGAATCAACACTGTAGACACAAAAAGAACAGTTCTTAGTACTTTTCAATTGATCAGTGACATCTGTGCTTCCCCGCTTGAAAATCCCAGACTGCCACCGCTCTGTTTGTGGCCAAGACAGATTTTAAAGTTAAATTTTAAAGTGTCACTCTTTCAGATTGAAGATGTCCTCCACTCCGCTGGCCGAGGCAGAAGAGGATGTGTTTGGTGAGTGACCTCTCCCGTCTGCCCATCCCCTCCCCCCTCCATTAATGTCCAGATCTTCATTTCCACACTCCCAATGCACTGAGCGCATTACAGGAGAGAGCAGCTACAGTCTGGCCTCTAAAAGCACCAGGGGCTACGATTCTCTCTGAGCATGTGCGCTGGTTTGTTTTAGAGTCATAAATATTTTATTCAGCTTTTTTGTGAATTTTTAGATGCCATCTATCATGGTTGAGAAATAATGGTAGATGTAATGGGGACATTTAAGAGTTTGGCTTCATGGGATTTTTGTACAGGATTCGAAGGTACAGCTTGCTGAGTCAGTGTCTACGTCACCACGGGAATTAGTGCTGAGATCTGAAAACAAGTTGGAAGAAGAAAGGTTTTGCCTATGGAATAGAGTAGAACCATGTGACAGGGTCTTAACATACAAAATGAGCATGTTCCCACTTCCCATAAGCAGCCTACAACATAGAGTGCATTAGTGCCCACACAGTTTATCTGTGGTGTTGATTCCAGAAGTATTTTTCCATTCATTTTTTCCTATAGGGATTTTTAAAAAGTCTTTGTTAAAGCATTATAAGCCATGAACCAAGCCAACCAGCTATGAGGTTAATCAGAACATTACATATTTTATTTGAAACAAGTATTAAATGACAAGAAGACCAAGGTATAAGATTGTGAAGGGATAGTTCCTAAAGGGATAACCACAAAATTTTAATTCTGTCATTATATACTATTGTCATTCTGTTCACCCTCAAGTTGCTGTAAACCTGTATAAGTTTCTTTCTTCTGCTGAACACTGAAGATATTTTGAAGAATGATAGTTACCAAATAGTTTACGGTAGCCACTGACTTCCATAAGTATGGAAAAAATACTATGGAACCCAGTGACTACTGTCAACTGTTTGGTTACTAACAAAGTCTTTTTTTGTGTTCCACAGAAGAAAAAAAAATCATACAGGTTTGGAACAACCTGAGAGTAAATGATGACAGAATGACAAGTGTAAATGATGACAGAATTTTATTTCTGACTATTCCTTTAAATGGCTTTAGTGAGGGAAACAGCTACAATCCAAGCACTGCAAATGCTTGTAGTATGTGTACTATTCATATGCAAATGTAGGCATGGAATACTTGGATTGCTTACATTTTCCAAAATATGCACTGTACAACAGGGCATATGCTCAGGAAAAAAAACTGCTGTCACTGGGTGGTACGTTTCAAAAAGTACCTTAAAGGTACATATTATTATCCAAAGTGTGCAGAATAGTATGTAAATGTGTATATTAGTACCTTTTAAAAAGGTACAGTAACAGTGTTGGTACCATTTTTTCCAAACAATGCCACAATGCAGTACACTTTATTTGACCTTCATTGTCAGATGACTGCTTTTTCTGCCTTTATTCACCACTGCAATTAAAAATTCAGTAGGATGAGGTCATGTGATAAACATTAATGTCACGTGACAACAAAGTACCATAGCACAAAACGAATGAGACATACTATTTCTAAAAAAAATAATAAAATAAAATAAAATAATAGTATTGTAAAAAGATTTTTTAAATACACAAAAATGACCACAGGATAGTGATTTTAATGTTTTCACTATCTATCTATCTATCTATCTATCTATCTATCTATCTGTCGTTGAAGTCAAAAGTTTACATACACTTTGCAGAATATGCAAAATGTTAATTATTTTACCAAAATAAGAGGGATTGTACAAATGCATGTTATTTTTTATTTAGTACTGACCTGAATAAGGTATTTTGCAGAAAAGATGTTTACATATAGTGCGTAAGAGAAAAGAATAGTTACATTTTTAACACTGAGCCAGGGGTGTAAACTTATGAGGATGCTTACATTTTTCTTATTTTGCCTAAATATCATATTTTTCTTTTAGTACTGCCCTTCAGAAGCTACAGAAGATACTTACATGTCTCCCAGAAGACAAAATAAGTTAAATTTGCCGTAATCTTCAAATTACCCCCTTCCCCCCTCAGTGAGTGTGTGAACCTTCTGTAATAGCTGCATATGAGTCCCTCAGTTGTCCTCAGTGTGAAAAGATGGATCTCAAAATCATACAGTCATTGCTGGAAAGGGTTCAAATACACAAAAATGCTGAAAACCAAGGAATTTGTGGGACCTGAAGCATTTTTATGAAGAACAGCGGGCAACTGTTCAGGGCAAACAAGGAATTCATGAACAACCATCACTAAAAAAAAACTAAAAAAAACAAAAAAAAAAAACAGCTGTGGATTATTCAGGTAACAGCACAGTATTAAGAATTAAGTGTATGTAAACTTTTAAACAGCATCATTTTTACTTTCCTCTTGTAGACTATGTAAATGTCCTTTATGTGAAATATCTTATTCAGGTCAGAACTAAATAAATAAAAAATAACATTCATTTTGTATGATCCCTTTTATTTTGGCAAAATAATTAACATTTTGCAGATTCTGCAAGGTGTATGTAAACTTTTGACTTTAACTGTATCCATATGTGTGCTAGGTTTCACAGAGCTAAATCACAGCAAATTTATATTTGTGAATATAATCATGTGGAGATGTGCAGTTTGTTTGTTTGTTTTTTCACTCTGTAAACACAAAATATTGGAATATGAAAACTCTTGTTGATCTCTAGCTTTAAGTTTGTGCTTTGCACACATCTACACACTGCCCAGTGTCATTCTCCCACTTTAGTGTATTTGGTAGTGTGTGTTTGTGTACTTCCTGTTTCACTGACCCTAACACACACCCCTAGGGTGTACATGAGGAATGGCCACCCATCATTCTTATAAGTAATCTAGGCTGTTGACAGCTTAATAGAGCTTCAGGCCTGCTTTACGGTGTCACTGCATTTTATGGATTGTAACGAGAACACTAATGTGTGTGTTGAGAGCAGTACAGCAGTCTTTTATCAGGATTTTCATCATATTTGTGGTGTTAGTTTGTGCGTTTTGGTCTATATGCTTGCCTCCAAATGCTAACTATCAAAAGAACTCGGGAAGTAAACATACGTTCATGTGTTTTATACCACATTAGATCTGACGGAGGCAGTTCCAGAGACCGAACGACTTGACAGCAGCCTACAGAAAGCCAAAGCACAACTGTCAATCAAAACCAGGAGGCATCGGCCCTCCCGAACCCGCCTGAGAGATAGCGTGAGCTCGATAGATGGAGATGACAGCATTGATAGAATGGTGTGTGTACGCTGTGGATGCTTGATCAGAAATAGAGTAAAAACAGTAATATTATTAAATATTATTCAATAATTGCCTACTATTTTAATATATTTTAAAATTTAATTTATTCCTGTGATGAAATTTTTAGCAGCCATTACTCTGGTCTTCATGGTCACAACTGGAGACAATAATATGGAGCTCAAGAAACATTTCTTATTAGGATTTCAGGATTCTATGATGAGTAGAAGTATTTAGTTAAATGATAAAAGTCTTTACTGTCATTTTTGATCAATGTAATGCATCCTTGCTTAATAAAATTATAAACTTTTTTCCAAAATTAATTTAGAAATTTTATATACATATTTTATTAATTTTAAATTTTATTTTAATACATTTATTAGATAATATATTTTTATATATAGGAACATACCCAAATCTAAGTTATTCACCGACAGTCTTCCCTTCAACTAAACCTCTTTATTCTAAGCACTTTTAATTCAATTTTAGTATAACTGAGAAACTATTATAATCTCTTTATTATCATTTTGTTTTAATTTTTATGTTTTATGTTTTCATTTTCATTTTAATTTAAAGTTTTAGCCATTTTTGTTATTTGTGTAAGTACATATCTAGATAGTTTTTATTATTTTTTGGTTTAATTTAGTTATTTTACTGAATCAAGTTAAACCAAAAGAAAATGAGAAATGTTTGGCAAACAGCTGAAATAATATAGGTTTTAGTTGTTGTTGCTGTTGTTGTTGTTGTTGTTGTTGTTTTAAATATATTTTATTTAAATTCTGTTTATATCAATTTCAAGTAAGTTTTTTGTGGCTTTAGTTTCAGTTGACCCCAAAAAACACACATTCATGTGAGACGTCATTGTGTGTGTCTGTGGTTTAGAGTTTTGGTGGCTCCGTGCAGACCTCCTCTTCTCCACTCCACCCTTCCTTTCGCTGCTCCTCCCCCTCTTCTGACCTGCTCCTTTCCTCCCCTTCCTCACGGAGAGACCGAACCTTCACCTTTGACCCCTGCACTGTGGTTGGAGAAAGGGAAGCACAAGATGAAAGACGGAGCTACAGGCACCTCCTGAACACCCCCTCTCAAGAAGCTTTTCCCCTCACCCCAACCAAGTCTCCCACCAGACCCTGCGTGCATTCAGAGACATCTTCCCCAGCCCATCTTTGCCAGACAGACCACCTTAAGTCTCGTGAGAGCAGCCAACCCCTTCTACACTATGGAGAATACTCACAGAGCGAAGGTTTGAACTGCATATGAACATCTTATCTAATGTAATATAATACCATGTGATCTCGCATCAGTTTGCCGCATATATTTGTATATGTATATATCAATTATGTATATAATGCTACATTATGATTATTTAATATGACGTGCTAACCACCAAATCAGCAAGTTACTTAGAAGTTATCTCAATAAATGTGAATTCTGATTCTGATATTTTGATTGTAATAGTGATTCTGATCCTGATTCTGACTCTGACCTGAATTACTGTATATTTTAATATTGAGCTTCTGTTCTGATTCTGATCTGGACTAAATTCTGGTTCAAAAAGTTCAAAATGTTTAGATGAAGTTCAGAGTTCAGAATGATTCATATTTGGAAATCCCTTGTTTTGCTATCCTTGATCAGGTAATTCTTCTTACTTTTTTACTTATTTTTAAAGCAACATTGGATTAGATCATTGTAATCCAGATACAGACTTTTAAATATATATATATATATATATATATATATATGTATGGCCGCGAAGCCCCGCCTTCTTAATGAAAGAGCCAATTGTTGATTAATAAAGTCAGCGCATCACTGCAGCTGCCGTTAGAAGTCCCGGTTGCTATAAAACAGTCAGCGTTCTGAGACGTGCGCTCAGTACTGGGCATGCGTACTGGCTGATCTAGCCTTAAAAATAATCTTTTTTAAAGGGGTCATTCTCAGATGCTTGTCGTTGTGGCATCACACCAACAGAGGCCGCTCCCACGATAGTTGATTGACATGAGCGTCTTACCTCAGATCAGCTGTAACAGTTTGCCCTCTTTGTTTCCATGCCGGAGCAGGGATGTAAGTTAGACAAGAATATCTGATTGAGCAATTGAGGTGTTGTGTTGCTGGATGTAATAATGAACATAGTGGTCATCATTTACTCCCGACATCTGAGCTGCTGAAGATGCAGTAGATTACGTTTATTTGTGAAGGGAATGCGCCTCCAGATCTACATATATCTGTCTATGTTCGCGCAAATCATTCATGATCCAGCGTCACTTACAGCAGAAGTGAGTGTGATATTTTTTTTATGAATCTTTGCGATCGCCTTTCCTAATAATGTGCTAGTTAGCAAGTTTAGCGGCTAAACACGGCTAAAGTAAACAGGCTCGTCTCTCCACAGAGAGAAGAGAGGGGCAGAGATGATTTTTGCAGAGCTCATTTTGGCAAGGTAAAAAGGGTTTTGTTTTACACAACCATTGAGAATTTTTAACCAAGGTATATTATAGACTTTTCATTAAGACCCTAAAGAATCATATCAACTTGTGGAAAATGGGCATCCGATCACCCCTTTAACGCTATTGAAGCATGAGGAACAATATTTATGAGGCAGTTCTTGTCAGATTTTATTGGTGATTTCAAATATGAAATCAAGCATGGTGAACAGTTTTGGAGAATTTGATGTTTCCCCATTCAGAGAGATAGGAGCTGCACTTGCCTGCCCGAGAGGCGTTTCAAAGATGGCCGCTGAGTGAAATGACTTGCCTTGAAGGGACTTTGCCGACTCAATGTAGGATATATTTTTAAAATTTTTTAAAAATGTTGTTCTTGAAATCTGAAACCAGTCTGAATCCACCCTTCCACTGGCATCAGGATAATCCTAATTTTTGGATCAAAGGTATCCCAATCCAAAATTGTTTTGAACACCACATACTGAAATGTTTGATCCAGATCAAAACCAAGACTGGATAACATGATCTAATCCGATTACAGAATCCTTTTTTCTGTTGAACAACCCACAAGATATGTTCCAATCTGATTATATCAGATATCCAGTCAAATTTCTTTTGAAGAACTGATATGTTGTCCCATTTGAGAATTCAGATTTGGTAATCTTGCCACTTGGTCAGATCATTCTGAACCACATTAAATGTTTCAAAAAGCTGGCCCCAGATTCTGATCTGGATTCTGATGCTTATATTAATGATCTGTTTTCAGACGACAGTCATGACACAGGCCCTGATGAACCTGATAGTCCTACAGTGCTGCTGGACAAGAAAACCAGGAGACGTTTTCTTGATTTGGGGTTAGTATCCTATGAGTCTTGAACTATGAAATAATAAAAAATCAGCAAGTTTGGACCAATTTGCCTGTTAATTACAGTGCAGACATTGAACAAGACACAGTCTTTATAGTACATAGAGTATGCTAGCTATTTCACTAAACATTTTGGAAGATTTTAAATGTTTTTAATAGTGCTTTCAATTGATAAAAAAAAATTAAGTAATTAATCACACATTTTTTTTCTGAAATTAATCATGATTAATCCCACCTAACATGAACATTTTTAAATATACCTTTATATTGCAACAATTTTACATGCAATTTTCAAATTAATGTAGAAACAACATGAAGACAGTATATATTTTTTAAATATTTGTTTAGTGGCATCTTTTTTTATGAATGATGGTGTCACTGATACCAATACTTCTGATGTCTCTATGAAATGTTTTTTTTTTTTCTGATATTTAACCATTGAATATAGCCATTTAACATTACAGTATCCACCTTATTTTTCAATGCGGAAGTAAGCTGTTTTCTGATAATGTGTTAGACGTCCGGTTCATAATCCACCATAGGGAAATAACAAGAAGAATATCGAAGTGCAGTAAATGGTAAAACAATTTGCACTACAAACCAGTGTGTTTATAATTAAGATAATACATTAAATGATATATAATATGGTAAGACACACCAGTTTGCAATATCAAGCAGCAAAACAAGCTTTTTGTGCAGCTAAAAATACTGGAAGTGGATGAGACAGGCACAAAAAAATTACAAATGGCTGCACTCACACTTATGGGAAAAATAAGGTGGATAATTGAGTAGATTTTAAAAAATAACAACTTCTAATTTAATTGAACTTAAAACAATCTTCACATAAATCCATTATAATAAATGTCATATTTACCTGTGCCCATCAGCAAGTAGGAAATATACAGAAATTGAATACATTTATCAAACACTAAATTCTAAATTAAATATAGATGAGCACAGTATAATGGCTGACAGGACAGGAAAATTAGTTTTTACTGACATATGGCTTGACAGCATCTCATCTGACCACAGTTCACTGTTGTTCTACTTAAAGATCCCTCATCACCCGTACCGTTACCACGTGAAGTGAAGTGCACGTCTGAAAAATCTCCTGTTTGATGTGGACATAAAGACGTTCTGTGACTAAACAAATGCACTTCTTGTCAAGAAAAAAAAAAGAGAAAGAAGTAGCATTTGTGAGTGGGTTGGCCTACGCTAGCCCCGCCCCTGCATTAAATGCATTAAATATTTTTAACTCCATTAAACTGGAATAATTAATCGCCTGCATTAACACAGTAATTTTGGTAGCCCTAGTTTTTAAAGGAGAAGTCCACTTCCAGAACCAAAATTCACAGATAATGTACTCACCCCCTTGTCATCCAAGATGTTCATGTCTTTCTTTCTTTAGTCGTAAAGAAATTATGTTTTTTAAAGAAAACTTTTCAGGATTTTTCTTCATATAATGGCCCGCTATGGTGCCCCAAGTTTGAACTTCCAAAATGCAGTTTAAATGTGGCTTCAAACGTTCCCAAATGCGGTTGTAAACAAATCCAGCCAAGTTGGAAGGGTCTTATCTAGCAAAACAATTGGTTATTTTCATTAGAAAAATGCATTTTAAATACTTTTTAATCTTAAACGCTCGTCTTGTCTTGCTCAGCCTGAACTCTGTGTAGTCTGGTTCAAGGCAGTTAGGGTATGTCGAAAAAATCCAATCGTATTTTTTTCCATCAACTTCAAAATTATTTCAAAATCTTTCTACATCACTGCAGAAGTACTGACCCAGTCTTTGCAAAGTGAACATGCGAAGGAGATCAAACACCCTTAACAAAAATGGTAAAACAGTGATATAGGACAATTTTGAAGTTGAGGGAGAGCATGAGATGGGAGTTTTTCGACATAACCTAACTGTCATGAACCGGAACAAAAACAGTTCAGGGACAGCAAGACAGACGAGCATTTGACATGAAAAAGTATAAAAATTGTATTATTTTTATGATAATAATCGATCGTTTTGTTAGATAAGACCCTTCTTCCTCAGCTGGAATCATTTACAAGTGCATTTGGGATCGTTTGAAGCCACATTTAAACTACATTTTGGAAGTTCAAACTCGGGGCACCATAGAAGTCCACTATATGGAGAAAAATCCTGAAATGCTTTCCTCAAAAAACATAATTTCTTTACGACTGAAGAAAGAAAGACATGAACATCTTGGATGACAAGGGGGTGAGTACATTATCTGTAAATATTTGTTCTGGAAGTGAACTACTCCTTAAATGTTAAACATGCAGGGACAGCTATAGTTAAGCAATTTGTATATATCTTTCTGATAATTGTAAACACTGTCCCTGTAGTAGTGGTCAGAGTTGGGCTTTAAAGGTTATCTGCTTGTTTTTCTGTGGGCAGGGTCACTTTACGTCGCACATATGGAAAGGTCAGGAAAGACAGATCCAACAGACTATCAGCAGGAAATCGGTATGTGTGTGAATCTGTCCTACATTCAGTCAGCTAATGTCAGTCATTTAAGCACCATCTAAGATGTAGATGTGTGAGATATTTTGTGTGTTTGTATCCAGGGATTCAGAGAGAACAGAGAACCGGTCCTCGCGTTCCTCTGGTCCACCGTTTGTGCCTTTCTCCTGGTTTAGTGAAAGATTAAGAGGTTCTGGCTCCCCTAAGAACATCCAGTCTCCATCCAGACCTTTCACCCAGGTAACCTAATCTCAACTAAAGTCCACAGGGTCCCCAACAACTTAAAGCTTAAAATTTGTATTTTATGCCATAGAATAAATCATAAAATATATTGAACTTGTGTTCACCTCAGACCTTATTTCAGGCTTTTAAACAAAAACCCATTCAAAAAAAGCTTAAACCATTGGTAGCTCATTTCGGGTTTTATGCATCCCCGCAGCACTCTACATCTGAAAATCTTTGAAAGAACAGCTGAAGTTTATTTTCAGTCTGACATTAATAGTTTAAGCAGCACATTTCAAGGATTGAGTGATTGGGCAGTTAAAATATTAATCCGTTAGCAAACTCACAGCCTCTGTGTATACAGTATTTCTCATTTCACAAATAAAAGGTGGTCCAATTAATCGTGAGGGTCAGAGAGAGAGTCATGAAAAAATTGCAGTTGCAAATGGTAGACCCTGGGGAAAGAAAAAAAAGCTGATGTGAGCTCTTTAAAGTAATGAAAATAATGATAAATACTAGAATTTCTATATGAATTTTCTCATAGATTAAATTAATAGCCTCTTTGACAGAGATTATTGTTTTATTTTGAACAGCCAGTTATGGAATATTTCAGCACTGTAACACTCTTTCCTCTTTCTTCAAGGGCTCCAGTACTGATGAGGACTTTGATTCTTCAGTGGGTTTACTGGAAGACTGCAGACCCTGCAAGACTGAGTCATCACAACCCTATCAGACCCTCCCTGAGCATTCAGATGGGGTGAGATAACTAAACGTAAACTCTGTCATAGAAATTACCAAGTCATGTCTAAATTTGGTCAATGCCAATGATTTGCACCTTTAATACAATAGCTCATCCAGGTATAAGGCTTAACTAATTAATGCACATAAAAAGTACACTACCAAAAGTACAAAAGTTAAAGTACTTAAATGCTTATGAAGGCTGTCTTTGATAAAAAAAATACAGTAAAAACAGTAGAATTGTGAAATATTGTTGCAATTTAAAATAACCATTTTCTGTTTTACTACATTTTAAGGGGGTCATGGGATGCCCATTATCCACAAGTTGAAATGATTCTTTAAGGTCTTAATAAAAAGTCTATAACATGCTTTGGTTAAAATTTCTCAATAGCAGTGTAAATCACACCCTTTTTACTTTGTCAAAATCAGCTCTGTTTACAGCAACCTGTTTTGTTGCATGTCCCTTTAAATGCTAATGCTCTGCTCACCTCGCCTCTCTCTTCGTGGGGTGACGAGTTGTACTGATTACTTTAAGGCCAGGACACATCAAGCCAACGGTCGGTTGTTGGCTCTCGGCAGGCCGTTGGGCAGCGTCTGTCAGGCTAGATTGTTTGGTGTGTTTCACACGTCGGCTCTCATCGGGCTTACCTTGGCAGGAGTTTGCCCAGTTCAATATGTTGAATCGGTGTCAGGACCGTCTGGGCCGTCGGGGAAAGTGATAACTAGGGATTAAACATATATATTTATAATTATAGGGTGGATATGTACACACACTACCAACAAACATTTATGTTCAAACAACATGTAAAAGTGAATTTTGCATCCGATGACCCCTTTAAAGGAATTTGTTCCTGTGATGGAAAAGCTGATTTTTTTTTTAGCAGCCATTACTCCAATTTTCAGTATCACATGAATTATGATCCTTTAGAAATCATTCTAATATGCTGATTTGCTGCTCAAGAAAATTTATTATCATTATCAATGTTGAAAACAGTTTCTGCTGCCTAATATTTTTGTGGAAACCATGATACTATTCAAAAGTTTGAGCTTAGTAAGATTCAAACAAATAAAAATTAATACATGCAATGTAATTAAAACATAGTAATTATATTGTATTATTATAATTAATATAATATAATTAATGCATGCAAGGACACATTACATTTGATCAAAAGTGACAGTAAAGACATTCATAATGTTAAATGATTTTTATTTTAAATAAATGCTGTTCTTTGGACATTACATTTTAAACTACATTAAAACTTATTTTTTGATTAAATAAATGCAGCCTTGGCAGCCTTTTTTTTAACATTTAAAAATCTATTTAAAAACTTTGGCTTGTAGTGTATATAAATGCATCTAAGAGGGCAGGTATTTAATTCTAAATCCAAAAAGGGACAAAAAGGTTGCAGAACTGCAAAAACATTGTAATATACAGGTAGAACATTAATATAGATTTTTCATGAAGTGCCATTTCAGTCATCTCAAATGCAGAGAGGAAAATTTGTAGATCGATGGCACTGGCACACAAAGCGTAAAAGCATCTTTCACTGAGAAGGACAATCATATTATGTTGAAGTGAAACAGATTCACACTAGCTTAATCATATTAAAGGTGGTTTGTTAGGCGTATTCAATTTGTGCTCAGAGAATAAATTACTGCGCTGTTTGAATATACTAAATTAAAGCATGTGGTACATTTGCCTGTTGGTTTGTTTGAGCAGTCATTCTTCAGACATTACACCTGTAACCAACAAAGGTATAGTTTGCTTCTTGTACAAAATTGTTGCTCTAAACTGCTCCGCATCTCTGTTTTTTGTTTTTTTGTTTTTTTTTAGAATGACTGTGATAGCAGTCGTGGCACAGATTTCAGTTTTAAAAAGAAGATGCTTTCTGCTGCTGGTAAAGATAGGACAGAGCGACAGAATGGCGTTCATGGAAAACGGGACAGTGGGAAAAATGGACACAGTGAAGATGGACAAAAATTACTGACCACTTGATGGCGTTTATAAAAGACTGAATACAGTACGCTGCAGGTGCCATTATTAATGTCAAACATTGCTTTGGCTTTCACAATGTATTACTGATGGATATAGTAATAAAGATAACTTGCAAAATTTGTTCATTTACATATTTTATTGAAAACTGATTCATGAGCATGTGTGCAAAGTGTCTAAAGGTGAATGGTGTCATGGTTGTATAATGTACATTGTTTTGTCATTTATTTGTAATTTATTGTACATTAATAAGACCTCCTAAGCATGTTTGTCAAGAAAACATTCACAAAAGAAGAATTTTGCAATATCCTCAATATCATTTTACAGCTTTAACAGAACCTGGATGAGCAAGAGGAACTTAAGAGATGCTGCTTCTGAATCTACGGGCTGACATATACTGTAACCTTGTCCTTTTTAGTGAAACAGAAACATTTAGTGCGACCAGTGTACCCTAAGAATTATAATTTGTTCACCATCGATCATAGAGATATTTCGCATCGTACATCAAGACCTCGAGTCGATTCAGTTGAACTGGTTCACAAAGCGAACTGAACAATGCATTTGTGAGTTCGAATGATCCAATTACAGCAATGCATAACTCACTGATTTAATATGCTACAGATAAAGCAATATTTCAATATTATTTCAACTGTGCTAATAATTTATATAATGTCAGATTTAGCTCTCTTTAGCTTTTCTGTAAGACTGAGACACGCCACGATCTTAAATGTGTATTTTATATCAAATAGCCCCAAGTATACACTTTTGTACTACTCAAGTTGAAATGTAAAGTGAACACTTGTACTTTTACTAGAGTATAAACTATTTGTGAAATCATTAAGGAACTGGAATCTCTCAGATGAACTCGAATCGGAACTATTATCACTAAGCTCGTATTGATGAAGGATAATTAATATTATCATTAATAATACAAATGCAAGTGTTGTGAAACATTAAAAACGACGTTATATTTACAAAATAGTACTGAACCTGGAAACCTTTATTTTTTAAATTTGTTTGGAATATATGGTACAGTGATTTCATACTATGATTTATACCATGATACTGAATTATAGTCACCATATACGCGTATTATTATATTTACATGAGTGAAAACCATGGTATTACCATGATGTCGTGTCAAGACATGGTATTACTTGTGATATTACATAAGTAACGTTAATTGATATAATGAAAACTCTTTTACACTCATTTACACTTTATACATTTCACCGTCATATTATAAATCAAAAGTTCAACACAGTCTGCCGTCCAATCAATAGACGCTACATCAGACCAGCCAATCTAATTGATCTATACTGTAGCAAACAGACAGTCTCGGCCAATCAGAGGACGCGATCTTACAGACCAATATGGCGGCGGTGAGATGTAGGGAATTGTAAATGAACAAAAACCTGATTCGTTTACTGCACAAACTGGACTATTTTGTGGTAAGCGCGATTTTAAAAATAAGAAATCATGAAATGGCATTTTATCACATTTTTACATCTTATTTATATACTGTATACGATAAATATATGTTATTTTTAAGAGATGAGAGATCATGAGTAGAGCTGGTATCTGACGTTCTCCTGTCATACACTGGGATGTGACTTAAAACTCAGTTTATATTGTTGATTAATTGATGTTTTGATCTATAGTTTAAAAAACAGACAGAATGAAGGTGGTGAATCTGAAGCAGGCTATCCTGCAGGCGTGGAAGGAGCGCTGGAGTGATTATCAATGGGCCATTAACATCAAGAAAAACTGTCCTAAAGGAGCTACTTGGGACTACCTCAATCTAGCAGGTCATATCTAAATGTTTTACCTTATATTCAGTAGACAAAGTACTGCATCGTATTATACACAACCAAGTTTTAGCCATTTGGGAGCTATTCGTTTTGAGGACACATGCACATGACAGTGTTTTAAGCTCTGTTGAATTTTTAAGGGGGTATCCTGGTCTCTTCTGGTCTATACTTACTCCAGTCTTCAGTGTCACATGATCCTTCAGAAATCATTCTAATATGCTGATTTGCTGTTCAAGAAACATTTATTATTACTATTATTACATCAATATTTTCTTTGATGAATAGAAAGATCCAGAGATGAGAATTTATCTGAAATAAAAAGCTTTTATGATTATACCATTAAAAAGCTTGGAGTCAGTTTGTTTTTATTTATTTATTTGTTTTTGGGGGGAGGGGGATTATTAAAATTAATACTTTCATTTAGCAAGGATGCTTTAAATTGATCAAAAGTGATAATAAAGACATTTCTAATTTTACAAAAAAAATTCAATTTCAGATAAATGCTGTTCCTCTAAACTTTCTATATATCAAAAAAACAAAATTCTACTCTGCTGTTCTCAACTATAATAATAATAATAATAATAATAATAATAAATGTTTTTGTGCTGCAAATCAGAATATTTGAATAATTACTGAAGGATCATGTGATATGATGAAAAGTAAAGATGAAAATTCAACTTTGAAATCACAGGAATAAATTACATTTTAAAATGCATTCAAATAAAAAACAGTCATTTTAAAAAGTAAAAATATTTCAAAATGTTACTGTTTTTGCTGTAATTTGGTTCAAATAAATGCAGGCTTGGTGAGCAGAAGAGACTTCTTAAAAAAAAAAAAAAAAAAAAAAAAAAACTTATTTAACAAATCTTACTGTTTAAAAACTTCATGTAATTGTTAAGCTGTGATTGCTGTTTCTCCTAATACAGAAGCTCTTCTGGAGCAGGCTATGATTGGCCCATCACCCAACCCTCTGATCCTGTCCTACCTGAAGTATGCCATCAGTTCACAGGTGAAAACATAAGTCTTAAGAGTAGCCCTAAAAAAGCTTTATTTATTTTGCATTGCTGTTGATTATTACCAAATACTGCTTGACTTATCATAGCTTGTTATTTGCCACATTTTCTCACATAATAAATGCTCACAAATGTTATGCGAATAACAAATTTTCACAAAAACATAACAAACAGCTATGTGCGTCACAACACCACTAGGTGTCAGTGTATGTATGCTATATGTCCAGCACAACATGTTAACATGATATTCTCTTTCCCACCTAAAGATGGTGTCATATTCTAGTGTGTTGACTGCAATCAGCAAGGTTGGTGGTTTTTATTTATTTATTTTTCATTTTATATTCTTTTCGACTGAATTGATATAACCACACTATTTTCATTTTTTCCCCTGCAGTTTGATGATTTTTCACGGGAGCTGTGTATTAAATCATTGCTTGAGATAATGGATATGTTCTTCAGCCGACTCAGGTACTCACTTGTCAGTTAGCCACATCTCTCCATGCAAGAGTCAGTGAGATGCAGTTTTCCTAGGACGCAGGTAATTGTCTTCTCTCTTGTGTTTCTCTCCTGCAGCTGCCATGGAAAGGCAGAGGAATGTATCGGACTGTGCCGCGCCATGCTGTGTACTGTGGTTTGGCTCCTGCAGGGCTGTGCGTGGTACTGTGAAAGACTGCGGGAGTCCGGCGCTCTGCCTGTGTTGGAAAACAGTCTGAGAGCCTGTCTGGAGCGCATGACCAATCTGTTACACAGCACCAAAAACAGAGCCCTGGTGCACATCGCACGCCTCGAGGAACAAGGTGTGTTTATTTACCAAGGATTTACAATAATAATTATCTTTATGACATATTTACAACATTGTAGAAATATTTTAATTTTATATTCACCTTATCTGGTGCTTGTTTATTCATGAACGTATGTATCCTTTGATTCCTTTCAAAGAATAAGGCAAACAGTATAGGCTGCAGCAGGGGTACACAGTCTTTTTTTGTCATCCATACCCCTTAGGCGGGAAATATTTACTTGAAGCATCCTGAGATTTCAAGTGAATATTTAAATAATTTAACAACACAATTTAATGCTTTATGGTTTTTTGATGTTAGTTCATAATCACATGATGTGCAAGTAAGTCGATTTTTTTAGATTATTTATTCTTTAATCAGTTATTCAGTGGACTGCCCCTCTCAGAAACTGCACAGAGTGGATCATGAACTGCTTGTTTGAATATAGTATCATGCTTTGCTTCATCAAGTTTTGATTTGATAATCAATGATAACTGATTGATTGATTTTTGTTATTGCTCTGAAAAATGTTCTGAAAAATATTTTGAATGTAAATGTTCCATTTTCACTTAATGTTGACCCATTTTCCAAGCACAAGTAATAAATATAGCTGCAAGCAGCAATTCCTGAGGTTCAAGCGCTTTAAGGCATTTCAGCACATATGAAAAAAGACATTATTTAGCAAACATGTTACCACCAAATCAATGATGAAAGAAGCATTTTTGCCAAATCCAGGCGATTTACCATAGAAATATTATGTTTTTTAACATTCATGACTTTTATAGTGCCAGCTTCACCTTTAAAAAATTTGCATGCTTGTTTAGAATCACCTGTCGCATGTGCTCAGCAGGTTTTGTGAAGTTTTGAGTTTTTCTTTAGGCATTATAGGATTTTGGGTAAATTTGAACAGGCCCCTTATCTAAACAACCCTGTTATAGTTTCCTAAAGAGTACATTTTACGATTTCTTTGATAATTATTGGCCAGAGAATTGTACTGCAGTGGTTTTTCCCAGACTGAGCGAAAAACCTAGGACTAGTTTGCAAAAGTATGTTTTTTACATCTTCTCAATCATTTAACAAAAGATTTGATTGACAGCAGTGGTTCTAGAGGCAAAGTTGTCCTGAAGTAGGAGTTCTATTGTATGATACGAATATCGTGCATATGTGCGAACAAAACGTGCAATGTACAATCATTTACACCCTTGAAAAGTGGGATTATTGCCCCCAATGGCCGATTTCTTTTCAATTTCCTTTAGACTGTTGAGGCTGTGAGTCAAGCAGGCCCACTTAGTTTCGTTCCAATTGGCCTAAATTTGGCGGAGATATCACATTCCGTTCAGGAGACATTTTACTAAAAGTGGCCCTGCCCCTTTCGAACGTTTTGGCATCCCTTTGCCCGTTTGAGTCAAAAGTTCAGTTATTTTTTTGATAATTGCTGATATTCACTCTCCAGAGAATCTTTCTGCAATAGTTTGGTGCCAATCGGGTGAAAAACCTAGGACTGGTTCGCAAAAGTAGGTTTTTAAAAAAATTCTGAAATCCCTGAAAATTTGCCAGGCTCACGATCAAATCCATGCATTTTGTCCGATGTGAGCCAAGGATTCCAACTACATAAGACACTTGAGTTTGCGGCTGGTGGTTTAGGAGTTATGAGCAATTTCATACTTTTCATTGCCGTAGCGCCCCCATCAAGGCCGTTTGGGGTGAGCCTTGGTGACGTTGTAGGTGGTACGAGTACTACGACTCTCCACGACTTAAAACTTGGTCTGCACGATCAGTTTCACGTGGAGATCAGTGATGAAGAATTACAATAGGGTTTCAGCGCTACATGCTTGAACCCCTATCAATATTATTTCTTACACAATCTAAAACAACCAGTTAGTACAATAACATTTTATATGTTACATTAACAATGTATTTAATATGGTATTTATTCAAATCAAGTATAACTCTTACCAGTTAGTGTTTTAAGCCATTTTTCTTTTATTTCTCTTTTAATGTAAAACTTTAACTACTGCGTGACAGGAAAAATTAGTAATGTATGCATTGTTTAATCTCAGATTTTGCAATATTTGCTTTTATTTTTATCCTGTGGTTTATTTTTTTATCCAGTTTTTTTGAGGCACTCTTGCCCACTCTGTCAGTTGCAACATGAGGCCATGTGACACTCCAGCATACTGCTGTGTTGCATAATGCCTGCAGCTTTTTCACAGCTTTTGCATCACAGGATTCAGTAGATAGTCATCTAGTATTCCATTCCCAGAATAACCTTTTAATGGCCTGAATCAGCTTATTAATAAGTGTGACTCAAACTTACAATTGAAGAGTCTGACTAATTTTCACAAATCATTTCTTTTAAACTCTTTCTTTCAGGGAATCATATTACTGAGTGGTTTGCGTCACCAATCAGATGTTTTTGTAGACAGACATACATGCATACATAAATTGATAACGTTTACCTACATAATTGTACTGTGTGTTGAATAACTATGTAATATTTGTTTAAAATCATTATATCATTATAATAATGTAATAAGTAATAATAAATATAATAATCATTATATCACATTTTAATCTTCCATGTCTTCTATTTTTCATAAGCATCCTGGACCAATGTAGAGCAAGCTTTGCTCAGGTTATCAGAAAATCTCAATGCTGTGACCAATCAGACACTGAAGGAAAATCTTGAGGAGTGTATTTCATTGGTCAAGAGGTGAGAATCCAGAAAAAATTCAGACTCACTGTTTGAAGTGCAGTAATGATAGAGCTGGGCGATAAATTGATTAATCACAATGTGTTTCCAAACTGTTGATCACAGTTATTTCAATGCAGTTTGGCCAAGTCATTCAGCTAGTTTCTCAATGCTTGTGACTCACTCGGAAGCAGAGTCCCACTCAGTATTAAGTAGTTGCTTATTAGCATGCATATTACTAGCTTATCAGCTGTTTATTAGTACTTATAAAACGTATATTAATGCCTTATTCTGCGTGACCATAATTTATATTCCTTTAATCCGACCCCATACCTTAACTTAATAACTAACTATTAATAAGCAGCAAATTAGGAGTTTGTTCAGGGTAAACTCTTGGTATATGTTCTGTTAGTGTTACCGAAAATATAAATATAATTATAAATACAAAGTGAACTGTATCAAATGGTTAGTTTAAATGTTAGCACATAGTAATTAATATGAAGTTGTTGGAAGCATTATGACAAACCATTATGAAACCATACAAAGATGCTTTAGAGTCTTTCGAACTTTAAAGGAAAAGTCCACTTCCAAAACAAAGATTCACATATAATGTACTCACCCCCTTGTCATCCAAGATGTTCATGTCTTTCTTTCTTCAGTCATAAAGAAATTGTGTTTTTTGAGGAAAACATTTCAGTATTTTTCTCCATATAATGGACTGCTGTGGTGCCCCGAGTTTGAACTTCCAAAATGCAGTTTAAATGCGTCTTCAAACGATCCCAAATGCGGTTGTAAGAACGGTCTTATCTAATGAAACAATCATCGGTTATTTTCATAAAAATAATACAATTTATATACTTTCTATTCTCAAACACTCATCTTGCCTTGCTCTCCTTGAACTCTGTGTTTTCTGGCTCAAGACAGTTAGGATATGTCGAAAAACTCAGATCGTATTTTCTCCCTCAACTTCAAAAATCATTTCAAAATCATCCTACATCGCTGCAGAAGTACCGACCCAGTCTTTGTAAAGTGAACATGCAAAGAAGATCAAACACCCTTAACAAAAAAGGTAAAACGGCGATATAGGACGATTTTGAAGTTAAGGGAGAGCATGAGATGGGAGTTTTTCGAAATACCCTAACTGTCATGAACCGAAAATAAAAAACAGTCCAGGCAGAGTAAGACAAGATGAGCGTTTGGCAATAAAAAGTATATAAATTCTGTTAATTTTATTAAAATAACCGATTGTTTCGCTAGATAAGACCCTTCTTTCTCGGCTGGGATCGTTTACAACCGCATTTGGGATCGCATTTAAACTGCATTTTGGAAGTTCAAAATCTGGGCACCATATCAGTCCATTATATGGAGAAAAATGCAAAAATGTTTTCCTCAGAAAACCTAATTTCTTTTCGACTGAAGAAAGAAAGACATGAACATCTTGGATGACAAGGGGGTGAGTACATTATATGTGAATCTTTGTTTTGGAAGTGGACTTCTCCTTTAAACATACTTTATTAAATTGTGATTTTAGGAAATTCTATTACTCTGCAAACACTGTAGAAGAGATTTTAACAGAGTCAGTCGTGAATCAACTTTACGGTATTCATCGAAAGCAAAATTGCTGTTGTATATTATTTCAACTTGTTGCTCACCTTGAAAATAGCCAAGGAACTAACTAATAAATCAGTAGTTTGTAAATGAGTTAAATGTTAAAACATTACATGATTTAAAAATATGTGTTTGGAAATTGTGTTTTCATAGCATTCCTCAGATGTTGTGTCTTCAGAGTGATCCACCGGTCCACACTTCGTTTCCTTCAGTCCATGCCTTCATCATGCTGGAGGGAACCATGAACCTCACTGGAGAGACTCAGCCGTTAGTAGAGCAGCTCATGATGATTAAAAGGATGCAGGTGACTTCAGACACGAGTGTTCGTTCTTCAGATGAAGTGGTGTGTGTGGATTTTCTAATGTTTTTGTTTGTTTGTTTGTTTTGTCTCCGTAGCGTATTCCAGCTCCACTCTTTGTACTGGAGATCTGGAAGGCCTGTTTCACTGGACTCATTGAATCGCCAGAGGGGAATGAGGAGCTCAAATGGACGGCTTTCACCTTTCTAAAGGTGTGTTTGAGTCACCAGTCACTTTTGAACTTTGGTTTGAGGCCACTTATAGGGATAGTTTACCCAGATTTTTATTTACTCACCTTAATGCCATTCCAAACCTGGGGGCAGATTCGCAAAACTTTCTTAAGAGTAAAATTCTTCTTAACTGCTATTTTCTTATTTACTAAGAATAAAGTTAAGAATATTTTGTATTCACAAAAGTATTTTTTTAGGAATGTTCTTTTTCTTTTGCTTTTTTAAGATGGTTCTAAAAGTTTGAAAATTTGAAAAAATAAAAAAATATATTCCTGAAAAAAATGTTCTAAAAACCATCACAAATATCCTAATGCATTCAGCACATATCATGAGATGCATTCACTCTAGCAGTGTGTGACAAAAATACAGGATGCATTTTACTCTATGGAGAGTGCAGGAAAGACAGAGCTCCATCTTGAAACAGACTCTTTAAAGTAAACCAATGAGTAAACCAATGATTTGTAAAATGGCTCATTCATAAAGAGAGCCATTTATTTATTCCTAAAGAAATCAGCCATCTTTTTCTTTTTCTTTTTTTTTCCTTTTTCAAGTAAAAAATATTTCTTACATTAACAATAAGCAATAAAGTTGTTACAGTATTTATTCATCTTAGTTAACGTTAGTTAAAAACACTATTAATTGTTAGTTAATATTAGTTCAGGTCTTAACAGACAAAACTAACACTTTACAATAAGGTTCTGTAGTTAACATTAGTTAACTACTTTAGTTAACTTGAATTAAGAATACACAATATTTCTACAACATTTATTAATCTTAGTTAATGTTAATTTCAGCATTTATTAATGCATTATTAAAATAACAGTTTAAAATACTTTGAAAATATGTTCAAATGGATGCTGTGTACTGAACTTGTGCCAAGTCAGTCACAACAAAAACTGTTCAAACTTTCTGTGATCAAAAATTAGCAGTAAAGGGCAGGCTTCAATGTTTTTCAATTAGAATCAGATAACGCCACAGATTTTCTTCTCAAGACAATAATTACTTTTTTAAAAACATTGTTACAACATTTTCTTGATAAACGTCTTTCTTAAGATTGTTCTTGAATCGGGCTCCTGTGTGACTGACCGACTTTTGTAGACTACAAGTGAATTTTTATTATTATTATTATTATTTTGGTGCTTTTTTTCCTCTTTGTCTTCATTGGTTGTCATTGTATGAAGCATCAACTTCTCCTTTTGTGTTTGGAAAAAACATAATGTAATGACAAATGACAAAGTAAATGATGAATTTTCTCAGAATTTTCTCCTTTTTTGTCAACTAGACAAAACAATACAATGATTTGTGGCATTATATGTCTCTGTTCTAGATTATTTTTGTCTGTTTGGAGATCACATAGAGTCTAGTTGTTGTTTATGGAATAGAAACACTGAATCTTTTTTTTTTTTTTTTTCACATCACATTTTCAGATTCCCCAGGTTTTACTAAGGCTGAAGAAGTACCCACAAGGAGAAAAAACACAGGTACCGTTATTTGACTGTACCTACGGGCTTTGTCCAAAATGTTAGTTACTCCACATGACCTGCCCTTGTTTGTATGTTTGTCAGGATTTTATGGAGGATGTGAATGTGGCATTTGAATATCTTCTGAATCTCACTCCACTGCTGGATAAAGCAGACCAGAGATGCAAGTATGTCAACACCACCTGTATTAATTGTGATTGGCAATGTGCTGAACCACAAGAAGCTAAGATAATGATTTGTGTGGACAGAAACTTCTTTTATTTAAAATTACTTACAGTGCATTTAAGGTATTTAGCAATACCGTGGTGTTCGCTCAACTGGTAGAGCATGTTGTAACACTGTTGTTGTTTGTGTTTGTGTTTGTTTGTGTGTGTGTGTGTGTGTGTGTGTGTGTGTGTGTATGTGTACAGTTGTGACTGCTTGAGTCTATTACTACAGGAGTGTAATAAACTGGGCCTGCTGTCTGAGGCAAACACTGCTAATCTTACTGCAAAACGGTATGGTCAGATTTTTTTTTTTTTTTTCTTTCTTTTTTTATTTTAGATAGATTTTATTTTAAAATGTGACAATATGCACATGAAATACTTGTTTATTGTCTATTTCTTAGATTATTTTCCTTGTTTATTCATCTCTCTGTTATATATTATTTTTCTTCAGGAGTGAGGATAGAGAGCATGCACCCAGACTGAAAACAGCAGAGAACGCCAATATTCAGCCAAACCCAGGCCTCATCCTAAGAGCCGAACCAACTGTCACCAATATTCTTAAGGTTTAAAGCAGTTTTTTATGTTATTTTTAGAGCTGTCAATTTAACACATTCATTTAATTAATTAGTTATGGGAAAAAATAATGTATTAAAATAATTAATGCTTTTAACACCTGCCCATCCCAGACCTGCATAGGTCATAGCCTGTAGAATTCAGTTTAAATGTCCTTAAAATTCTAGTTATTTGGGTGAAAAAACACCCTGTTTAAGTTTTTCTCATATTTATATCTTATGATATAGTTAAGCAATATCACACAAGTAAAGAGTGGAATATCGCATGAGTGCTGTTTTAGACCCAAACAGCACAAGTGCAAACATATTATTGATTATAATGACGTTCAATAAATAAGAAGTTAAAACTGTTATATTTTAGACACAGTATTTTCAGTTTTTGCCCAATTTTGCCTACAGAAATATTACCTATAAAGCCATAACAAAATTGTTGTGCATTTCATTTCTGAATGAGTCGAACTGAGTAAACCAATGATTTGTAAAATGGCTCATTCATAAAGAGAGACATTTATTTATTCCTAAAGAAATCAGCCATCTTTTTCTTTTTTTTTTTTTTTTTTTTTTTTTTTCCTTTTTCAAGTAAAAAATATTTCTTACATTAACAATAAGCAATAAAGTTGTTACAGTATTTATTCATCTTAGTTAACGTTAGTTAAAAACACTATTAATTGTTAGTTAATATTAGTTCAGGTCTTAACAGACAAAACTAACACTTTACAATAAGGTTCAGTAGTTAACATTAGTTAACTACTTTAGTTAACTTGAATTAAGAATACACAATATTTCTACAACATTTATTAATCTTAGTTAATGTTAATTTCAGCATTTATTAATGCATTATTAAAATGACAAGTTGTGTCTGTTAACATTAGTTAAAGGAGAAGTTCACTTCCAGACTAATAATATTATAATTTACTCGCCCCCTGGTTATCCAAAATGTTCATGTCTTTCATTCTTTAGTTGTAAAGAAATTGTTTTTTGAGGAAACAAATTCAGCAATGTTCTCCATATAGTGGACTTCTATGGTTCCCGTGAGTTTGAACTTCCAAAATGCAGTTTAAATGCAGCTTCAAAGGGCTCTACACAATCCCAGCCAAGGCAGAAGGGTCTTATCTAGCGAACGGATCGGTTGACAATATATGTACTTTTTAACCTCAAATGCTTGTCTTGTCTAGCTCTGCATGAACACTGTGCATTCGGGTTCATGACAGTTAGGGTATGTCGAAAAACTCCCATCTCATTTTCTCCTTCGACTTCAAAACTTCAACATACCCTAACTCTATTGAACCGGAATGCACAGAATTCATGCAGAGCTAGACAAGACAAGCATTTGATGTTAAAAAGTATATAAAAGCCGTCTTCCTCGGCTGGGATCGTTTGAAAGCTGCATTTTGGAATTTCAGACTCGCGGGCACCATAGAAGTTCACTATATGGAGAAAAATCCTAAAATGTCTGTGGCTGAAGTAAAATGAAGAAATGACAGAAGAAAGAAAGACATGAACATATTGGATGACAAGGGGATAAGTAAATTATCTGTAAATTTTTGTTCTGGAAGTGAACTTTTCTTTTAATGCACTGTGAACTAACATGAACAAAAAATGAACGACTGTATTTTATTAACTAACATTAACTAAAATTAATAAATAGTATAATAAATGTATTGTTCATTGTTTATTCAGGTTAGTTAATACATTAACAATGTTAACAAATGTTAACAAATGACACCTTATTGTAAA
This sequence comes from Labeo rohita, assembly GCF_022985175.1. Classification (NCBI taxonomy): domain Eukaryota; kingdom Metazoa; phylum Chordata; class Actinopteri; order Cypriniformes; family Cyprinidae; genus Labeo; species Labeo rohita. Next base: position 23,183,929 of record NC_066880.1, read on the forward strand.
GTGTTACCAAAACGTTTGATTAATAATAATGTATTAGTAAATGTTGAAATTAACATTAACTGACATTAATAAATGCTTTAGAAGTATTTTTGTTGTTAGTTCATGTTAATATAGTAAACTAATGTTAACAAATAACCTTATTGTAAAGTGTTATCATTTACTGAGAAGTTTTCTTCCTTTCTGGTTGTCTAGACAGTGGATGCGGATCATTCTAAGTCTCCTGAGGGACTGCTGGGAGTTTTGGGTCACATGCTCTCTGGAAAGAGTCTTGATTTGTTACTGGCCGCAGCCGCAGCGACTGGAAAACTTAAGTCTTTCGCTCGCAAATTTATCAAGTAAGACAGTATAAAAAAAACACTACATTTGCATCAGGAAAAAAATACATTGCATCAGATTCCGCTTATATATTTAACCCAAATAAATACATGAACTAAGTGTCTAGGAGATTAATATGCATCTGCTGTTCTCTTCCAGGCTGAATGAGTTTCCAAAACACATCAGTGGAGAAGGATGTAAGTCATGTGCAAGTTACTTGTTAGATGGGTGTTAGGCTGTTATGTTAAGCTAATACGGGACACTTCTAATTGCTGCCTTTTTGTATATTTTTAAATGATAACCAAAATGAAGTATATTTTTTTTCTTCCAGTAACTGAAGAACACATACAATTGCTCAAGCATTCACATCTGCAGTCTGAATTTGTGTTAATTTTTAGCTTTAGTGTATGGGAATGTATAAATATTTAGTTACCCACTGAATCTGATAGTAATTTTACTTATAACATCTGTGAACGTATTTTGTAGCAAAATCTGCATCAGTGCGGGCTCTGCTGTTCGACATTTCCTTCCTCATGCTGTGTCATGTCGTCCAGACCTATGGGTCAGAGGTCAGTTTCCGCACACGTGTTATACAGATCAAGAGAAGATGGATGTTACAGTCTGATAAAGTTGTAACATTGTTGCAAAATTCACAATCACGTCCTGCAAGTAATTGATCACATTGTTCACCTTATCTGTCCAGGTGATTCTTTCAGACCCCAGCCCATCCAGCGAGACACCCTTCTTTGAGACATGGTTGCAGACATGCATGCCAGAGGAAGGAAAGACCCTGAATCCAGACCACCCCTGCTTCAGACCTGAGTCTGGGAAGGTGGAGAGTCTGGTGGCCCTGCTTAATTCTTCTTCTGAAATGAAGCTTGTGTAAGTGCTGCTTCACATCAGATAACATCTACCAGTCACACCTGTCACATTAACATTTTCATGAAACATCGATTTATGTCCGTTTAGCATTCCACTGTACCGCCCATGGTACACTGCATGTTTAAGTAAATTTTACAGGAATGCTAAGGGATTGTAGCACCTACTTTAGTAATGGTGTTAGACTTGGTAAGTTAAGTTAATTTCTGCGAATCGGTGAAAATGGAATAAACCATTTTGGATTTGTGTCATCACTCAAAAATATTTACATATGTACCTCTGACTATCAACAACTGCATGCAGTCATGTTCATCAGCAACTACATGCAATGTAAGTAGACATACAGGCCTAGGCTGGTGCAGGGTGCATTAAATGCATTAATAATTTTAATGCATTATGTTATTAAGTTTAATTAAGGTTAAATCAATACACCTTGTATATTTATTAGAGAAATATGTGACCCTGGACCACAAAACCAATCATAAGCAGCACAGGTTTGTTTGTTGCAATAGCTAACAATACACTGTATGGGTAAAATTATTGATTCTTTGATAATCTATGCCAAAAATCATTAGGATAATTAGGATCATGTTCCATGAAGATGTTTTGTAAATTCCTACTGTAAATATATCAAAACTTAATTTTAGATATTAATTTTTAATATTTAGGTAATATGCTTTGCTAAGAACTTCATTTGGACAACTTTAAAAGTGGTTTTCTCAATATTTAGATTTTTTTTGCACCCTCAGATTCCAAATTTTCAAATAGTTGTATCTCAGCCAAATATTGTCCTATCCTAAAAAACCATATATCAAAGCGTATTTATTCAGATGTATGAATACCAATTTCAAAAAATTTACCCTTGTGTCTGGTTTTGTGGTTTGTGGGTCACATATGTAAATTAAGCCTTCACTAACATTTCTGTTGAATAGCACATGCCATGTAACATGGTGGTTAGTTTAAAATGTCAACGTTTCTTTAAATAAAATGTCAAGAAAGCTGGAATTTGAGCATTTTTTAGCAGGCACGCATATAAAATTTCATTTAGGACCTAAACCAAAAATAAGGGCATTCAAAATCACATGCCTACTGAAGAAGTTGCATATTCAGACCTGGGACAGGGCAGTCTTAAGAATGTTTTAATAAATGACAACTTCTAGTTCAAATTACTTGTTGAAGTAAAGTTTGGTGAGCAGTCCAATGTTATTGGGCTACAGTTTATAACTGATGTTTTTGGCTTTTTTTCTGTCATTCCAAATCTGTAAGACCTTTGTTTATCTTCAGAACACAAATTAAGATATTTTTTTACTGAAATCCAAGAGCTTTCTGAGCCTGCATAGACAGCAACACAGTGGATACATGCAAGGCCCAGACTTGAGGACATTGTTATAATAGTCTTTGTGTCATCAGTGTTTCAATTGTAATGTTTTAAAACCACAAGAGTACAAAAATAACAACTTTGTTCAACAGTTTCTTCTTTGCATGAGTGTGCAATTTTCTGCTCATAAACAAGACACAGCCAGCACAGCACAGCCATTCTATGCCAGAACGCCGGCTCCTGCATTACCAGCACCACACGCATGCATAATGGTACTCACATGAATGTGCGTCAAAGACACACAGAAGAGAAGGAATTAAGTGTTCTCGTAGCTTCAAAACGTTATGGTTGAACTGCTGATGTCACCTTACTACCTTACTGTGCCTTTAAGGGGTCATCGGATGCAAAACTTAATTTTACATCTTGTTTGAACATATATGTGTGTTGGCAGTGTGTGTACACAACCACCCTATAATGCTAAAAATCCACCCAGTGGTATTCTTTAATCTATATAAGTAATATCCCCTTTTTCAAATCAGGCAATTCGCAGCTTATTGTCGGTGTGACATCACACCGACCAAGGCCGCTCCCATGATATTTGATTGACACAACTGTCTTACCTTAGACCAGCCATAAATGAGCTGAGTGAGTATCAACTCTGATGCAGGGGAAGACAAGAATGTCTCCGATTGAGGTATTTCACTGTTGGATGTAGTAATGAATACAGCAGTTGTCATTTACTCCCGACATCTGAGCCGCTGAAGATGCAGAGAATTAACGTTACCTATGTTTTTGAAGGAAATGCGCCTGGTGATCTACATAAATGCACCTGTGTTCGCGCAACTCATTCATGATCCAGCTTCACCTATAGCAGACTTGAGTATAAAGGTGTAAACATTACAGCTCGTCACCCCACAGAAGAGAGGGGTGTGTTGAGCAGAGCTCATTAGCATTTAAAGGAACATGGAACAGAATGGCTTGCTCTAAAAAGGGCTTATTTTGACAAGGTAAAAAGGGTGTTTTTTTTACATTACCACCACTGAGAAATTTTAACCAAAGTATATTATAGACTTCTCATTAAGACCCTAAACAATCATTTCAACTTGTGGAAAATGGGCATCCAGTGACCCCTTTAAACGTGTCTATGCAGGATCAGAAAGCTCTTGGATTTCATCAAAAACATCTTAATTTGTGTTTCGAAGATGAACCAAGGTCTTATGTTTTTGGAACGACATGAGTAATGACAGAATTTTAATTTTTGGGTGAACTATCGCTTTAAGGATCTGATAGTTAAGTCAAACATGTGTTCTCTCTCTCTCTCCAGTCAGATGAAATGGCATGAAATATGTCTCAGTACACCAGCAGCAATACTGGAGGTTCTGAACGCCTGGGAGAATGGAGTTTTATCAGTGGAGGCTGTTCAGGTGAGGAGATCCATGGTGAAATTATATGGAAATTCTCAAAGGTCTTAGTTGGAATACAATTCATCTTTTATAAACTGTGGTTAAAGAAGTCTCTTTCTCTTTCTGTGAGTGTAGAAGATCACTGATAACATCAAAGGGAAGGTGTGCAGTATGGCCATTTGTGCAGTGGCATGGCTGGTGGCGCATGTTCGGATGCTGGGTTTGGATGAGAGAGAAAAACCTCAGACTATGATTCGTCAGCTTATGACTCCAATGTCAGGAGAAAACACTTTGCAGTTTTACCATGAACGGTGAGGGATCTACACACACCAAGCCACATTCCCATATCATGAGTTGAAAATCGCTAGTTGTTGTTGACCAGAGATTTTTTGAATAACCAATTCTGTCCCAAGTATATATTATAATTATATAATTATAAGTATGATTGATTGAGGTCGGAAGTAAACTCACAGATCTTGGTCCTCCATGCACATCCCTGAAAGACTGCTGTCTCTTTCTCTCTCTCTCCAGTGTGGTTATCATGAGCTCTATCTTGGAGCACATGTGTGCTGATGTATTTCAGCAGACTGGACTGTCCCTGCGGCCAGCAGTCGAGGGTCAGGAACCCATTCCCTACCGGAACCTTCTCCCAGCCCGACAGCCCATCCGTCAGGCTCTACAGACCCAGTTTAGAGAGGTTCTGGAGAAGGGCTGGGTGGACTCCCATGCATTCCATCTCTTTGAGAACCTGCTACATATGGGAGGAGTGTTCTGGTTTACTAACAACCTGGTTAAGGTAAATGTGTCTGGGTTTGCACTACTAAGGTTTATGGAAAATTAACTGTACCTGTTATCAGACTTAATTGTGTATTTGTGTTTTAGGAGCTCCTGAAGGAGACCCGTAAGGAGTGGGCATCTCGTGTGGTGGAGTTGCTGTACAGCATCTTCTGTCTGGACACGCAACAGATCACCCTCACCCTACTGGGTCACATTCTGCCACGTCTCCTCACTGATCCTGCCCACTGGCACAGCCTAGCAGACCCACCAGGAAGAGCCCTTGCAAAGTATGAGCTGCAAATTACTTTTTTTTTCTAGTGTAGTAAATAAACACACAGTACACACTTTAGGTACATTTAAAGGAGAAGTCCACTTCTAAGAACAATTTACAGGTAATGTACTGACCCCCCCAGTCGTCCAAGATGTTCATGTCTTCTTCATGTTCTTTCTTCAGTCGTACAGAAATTGTGTTTTTTGAGGAAAACATTTCAGGATGCAGTTTAAGTGCAGCTTCAAACGATCCCAAATGCAGTTGTAAAAGATCCCAGCCGAGGAAGAAGGGTCTTATCTAGCAAAACAATCTGTTATTTTAATTTAAAAAATACGATTTAAATACCTTTTAATCTCAAATGCTCGTCTTGTCTTGCTCTGCCTGAACTCTGTATTCTGGCTCAAGACAGTTAGGGTATGTCGAAAAACTCAATATCATCCTACATCACTGCAGAAGTTCCAACCCAGTCTTTGCAAAGTGAACTTGCAAAGATGATCAAACACCCTTAACAAAAATGCGATAAAACAACGATATAGGGCATCTTTGAAGTTGAGGGAGAAAATACAATCAGTGTTTTTTGACATACCCTAACTGTCTTGAGCCAAAATACACAGAGTTCAGGGAGAGCAAGACAAGACAAGCGTTTGACATTAAAAAGTATATAAATCGTATTATTATTATGAAAATAATGATAGTTTTGCTAGATAAGACCCTTGTTCCTCGGCTGGGATCGTTTACAACCACATTTGGGATTGTTTGAAGCCGCATTTAAACTGCATTTTGGAAGTTCAAATTCGGGGCACCATATTAGTCTATTATATGGAGAAAAATCCTTAAATGTTTTCCTCAAAAAACATAATTTCTTCATGACTGAAGAAAGACATGAACATTTTGGATGACAAGGGGGTCAGTACATTATCTATAAATTGTTATTCTGGAAGTGGACCTCTCCTTTAAAGCGATACTTCATCCAGAAGCAAAACTTTTTTTTTAAAAAAACTTATCGTCATTTCAAATCTGTATGACTAAGCCAAGGCCTTAATGCTAAAAATGGTAGAGAGTCTTTCCTCATAAATTGTAAAATTCTTCTTAAATAGGGACCACAATGATGTATTTGTGCTTTATTTATTTTGTGCCAGTTTGGTCAAAGGTCATTAGTGTCCCGTCTTTCACAATATACTCTATGACACTGACATCTCTATCCTTCCATAGTTCACCCCATTATTGACGCCAACAGGAAAGTCCACATGGTCATGTACTTTTGTTAATATGGAAGGACGGAAAGAGCCCTTACCACATAACTGTTTACATACTTTCATTTTTAAACAGTTTTTTTTTTTTTGGTTATGCATTCACAGGTCATCCATTTTTCATAGAAATGATTGATTCTTAAATAAATGACAAATTTGTGTATGAATGAACCCCAGTCCTTTATTCTCTTTCCTCTTTTTACTTGCTTTCTTTGACCCACTTCCCCTTTTTTCAGCCTAAGATTCAAAACAGACATCCGTTCTGATAGATATGGAGTTGTGGTTGCTCTTTCCATTTTGTCAAGTTAGTTACAGTAAGTTTTAAATAAGATTTAATATACATACTAGATGTAAATCTCTCTTCGTCTGACAGATTTACCACCCGCTTTAATGCAGAGACAATAAATTTGAAATGCCTGTTGTCAACATTTCACAGTATACCAGCATGTAGATGTTAACCTCAAAGCTAACAAACATGCAGGAACTAAAAGCCACACAACTTCTATTTTAATTTAACAAAGTTTTTAAGAAAAATGATGGTGATGTGTTTGGATGTGTGTCATAGGTTGTCTGTGTGGTGTGCTCTCAGTTCTTACTCATCTCACCATAAGGGACAAGCATCAGCACGACAGCGCAAGAGACAGCGTGAGGATATAGAGGTCAGTCACATGGTTTCTCCCACAGCCTTTTTTAACTCAGTCATCCTGTGTAATCTTACCCACAGATGCCTACTTAACACATGTATGTCTTACCCATTAACCCTTTAACTGTCACCGTCCACCCTGTGGGACGCCTAAGTTTACTTTACCATATTATAAATAAATCCTAATCTAATCATGACAAACTACATTGTTGGAAAGGTCTAAGACTCCTAAATAGATATTTTAACACATTTTTTGTGTTAGAAATTATGTAGGAAAAGTAATAGATTAATATATGTCAAGAGTGCCACTTAAAAAATCTACATCATAACATGAGTTCTGACCTTTGTCACAAAAGACTTTCTTCATTGCCTTTTTCCCTATCACGCTTTAGATATCATAAGAAATTATATCAGCTCAAAATTCATCCTTTGAAAGGCATTTTAAAATCAGACATTGCATTACCATGGAAAATGTACATCAAAATCATATTACAAAATGTTTTCATTTATGAATTATAAAAATTTAAGTCTGGATAGTGCATTTTTATGTCTGTGTTCAAAAATGGGAGTTACAGTTAAAGGGTTAAGCATGTAATTCTTCAAACTAACCGGCAAAATACCAGAAATGGCGCACTTATTATTGAACTACTAATTATTGCCTCATTGCTATTTTATATATATATATATATATATATATATATATATATATATATATATATATATATATATATAACTTTAGATGTCGGACAGATGCCCTCGCATTTGACTCTAGAATACTTTGATATACAGAGTTCATGGTCAGCTCAATGATTGTGAGGTCCCCAGGTCCTGTGGCTACAAAACAAGCCCAAAATTATCAGCCCTCCTTTAGCATGTTTGTCTTTTGGTATGAGGTGTTTGTGCTGATATGCTCTTTAGGTTTCCACCAAACTTGGCGATGTGCATTATGGCAAAACATCTCCACTTCGGTCTTGTCTGTTCAAAGGACGTTATTCTAGAAGACTTGTGTTTTCTAGAAGATGCAACTTTGCAGACCTAAACTGTGCTGCAATGTTTTTTTTTTGTTTGTTTTTTTAGGTAGAAGAGGCTTTCTTCTGCCAAGCCTTCCAAACATGCCATTTTTGTCCCATATTTTTCTAATGGTATTGTCATGAACTTTATCATTTAACATGTTAACTGAGGCCTGTAGAGTCTGAGGTGTAGTTCTTGGGTTGTCTGCCATTTCTCTGAGCTTTACACGGTCTGATGTTGGGGTGATTTTTCTGGGACGTCCGCTCCTGGAAGGAGAGGTGTCTGTTTTAAATGTCTTCCACTTGTGAATAAACTTCAAATTGTTTGGAAATGGCCGTATTACTCTTCTCAGATTGATGGCAGCAACAATTGCTTCTCTGAGATGCTTGCTGATATCTTACCTCCTTGGCGTTGTGTTAACACACACCTGAAGGCTCCAGATCAGCAAATTGCCAAAGCTTATGCTTTTATAGAGGCGCTCAGACTTGATGATCAGTTAATCAAAGGTATTTGATTAGCAGTGCTTGACTGTTATTTACCCTCTTAATTCCAGTGTTAACAGTAAGGGTGTCCTAACTTTGTCACTCATGGCTTTTCTATTTTGGCTTTATTTTTGTTCAGTAAATAATGACATGGTCCAATTTGTCCAATTTGTTTGTTGAGGTTATATTTTCAACATTTTAAGACCAGCCAAGGAACAAGTTTTTTTTAACGATGTCCTGATACGGAAAACAATGGAATTCAATAGGGTGTCCTAACTTTTTCATATGACCGTATGTTTATTTCTCTCTCTTTTTTTTCCAGAAATTCTGTGTATTTACATTTTTCCCCTAAATAATATTTTCTTAAAATATTAAATACACCTTAAAAAACTAATATTTTGATGAATTATATTAGTACACCAGAAAAATGTGGAAATGTCTTTTTTTTTCTCTCTTTGTAGTTGCACTTACAGCTATAATGAACAGAAGCACAGAACATGTGGATATATTGTCATTCAGAACATGCTGACTTTCTCAAACTTTTGTTATTATTTTCTTTTTATTTCATTTTTATTAGGTTTGTTTACATTTTTGCTTGTTTAGTTTCATCAGAGGCTTGTTTACATATATACTTTTTTATGGTACACTATTGAATGGCAGAGTTGCGAGTTTAATAAAATGTTCTTAAGTACATATGGCCACAGCCATATCACCCTGCAGCCCAAGAAAAGCAGCAGGGGGTGCTCAGCCTGTGGTCTATGTGGGTCCTAATGCCTCAGTGTAGTGATGGGGACACTATACTGTAAAAAGCACCGTCATTCGGATGAGACGTTAAACCGAGGTCCTGACTCTCTGTGGTCATTAAAAATCCCATGGCACTTCTCGTAAAGAGTAGGGGTGTGTCTCCAGTGTCCTGGCCAAATTCCCTGCTCTGGCCTTTGTCAATCATGGCCTCCTAATAATCCCCATTCACTGAATTGGCTCTATCACTCTCTCTCCTCTCCACCTGTAGCTGGTGTGTGGTGAGCGCACTGGCGCCGTTGTCCTGTGGATGCTGCACACTGGTGGTGGTTGAGGAGAGATCCCCCCCATATGATTGTAAAGCGCTTTGGGTGTATAGCAATACACAATGAAAGCGCTATATAAATGCATTCATTCATTTATTCAAGTAAAAATTTTTTTTTTTTTTTTTTATAGGAAATTAGTCGTTTAGATAATCGATTAATCAATAAATTAGTCGATAGATTAATGGATATAAAAATAGTCGTTTGTAAAAATAGTACTCTCCCATTACTCAGTTGTGTTATCAGTAATGGACCCACTATTTTTCTGTTGGTTGTAGGATTACACCAGCCTGTTTCCTTTGGATGACACGCAGCCATCCAAACTGATGCGTCTGCTCAGCTCCAATGAAGATGAGACTGTCATGCTTTCCAGCCCAGGTTATTTCCTGCCTCCCTCACCTGCCACAATCTGCACAAAAACTGCATTTTTTTTTTTTTTTTTTTTTTTTTTTTTTCCAGAGGATTAATGTGTGTGTTTTTTTTAATCTATTAGTCAATCTAGAAACTGTTAACCAAAACTGCATGTGCTGCAAAAATCCCCACAAAACATCGCTTGCAATATTTTTAAGCTTCCTGTGGCAGTATCACTCATGCAAGTGGTTTGAAAAATACACAATAAGCTAATTTACCAAAGACAAAAACGCTGTTAATCATGTTGATAATTTTAGATGCCATTTGAATCTTGTATATCAAATATTATATCGTAGTCTATAGTATTGTCAGTGTAGCATGGACAATGTATGCGGTACATCCAATGTATCCTTAAAAGCATATCCAAACAAAGTACAAACATCTCAGAAGCAAAGTATGTAGTGTAAAAAAAAAAACAGAAACTATGAAAATAAAATCACTATATTTTATGAAAAACATCCACAAAAACCAATGCTTTGAAGCTTACTGTTGCTTAACTAAAGAATATATATATATTTTTTTAACCATTTATCACTGTTAACTGTTTGTGGATGTTTAGAGAGAAAATCTAAATAGAGAAATATAAAAAGAAATACAGAATTATTAGGAGTGTACTATTTATTCACTTTCACTGAAAAAAGAAGGAAGAGCCAATAACGAAAGTGTTGATTCTATAAATGCAGTCATCCGAGAAAAGGAAGTTAACAGGATTTGATATAGAGAAAACTGCTTTGATAGCTATTGCGATAGTACACATTTCCTTTTTGTTTTTTTTTTTTTTTTTTTTTTTTTTTTACAGTGTCTACGGACATTACATTTAGGTCAATAAGAACTTGCCAATTCAGTGTAAACGATGTGGTCTTTTCTAGGTGACCGTTCCATGAGCAGTTCACTGTCTGCCTCTCAGCTTCACACTGTCAACATGAGAGACCCTCTCAACAGAGTGCTAGGTTTGTGCTGAATCTCTGCTGATCATTTAGTGCCACTAGATTAATAACATGGTGTTACCATCTGATACCATCTTTGTACCGCCACCATAGCACTTATTACAAGTTATGCCGTTAGAGGATATTCTTGTCTTTTTTTTTTCTTTCTAGCAAACCTGTTCCTGTTGATTTCCTCTCTGATGGGGTCTAAGACAGCAGGCCCTCACACACAATTTGTTCAGAGCTTTATCGAGGAGTGTGTGGAGTGCTCAGAGCAAGGCAGCCGGGGCAGCATCCTGCAATTTATGCCCTTTACCATGGTGAGGGAATCATCTTGTATGCATGCACGATACACATAAAGTATTCTTCTAGGACTGCACAATTAGATCACAATTTCTGCTTCTCTCTCTTGATTACATAAGCATAATCTTCTGCAAAATTGGCACTGGTTATCCATCTGCAAACTTTTCAGGTTTTTTTTTTTGTTTTTTTAATGTCACATTTCCGTTCTTGCACTGGTAACAAGCCTCCACAAGCTTTTATACTTGGCAATCTATATGCACTGCAAAAAAAAGATCAGAGGTTGCTCACAAATGCATACAGTTGTAGTCAACATTATTTAACTTCCTAGACCTGGTAGACAATCTGTTGACTACATTTTATGAAAACAATTCAACTAAAGATTCTATGTAACACTTTATTTCAAGGGCTAAGTCTGCACTACCAGTCAAAAGTCTCTTCTGCTCACCAAGCCTGTATTTATTAAACAGTAAAATTTTGAAATGTTTTTACTATTTAAAATAAATGTTTTCTATTTGAATATATTTTGAAATATAATTTATTCCTGTGATCAAAGCTGAATTTTCAGCATCATTACTCCAGTCTTCAGTGTCACATGATCCTTCAGAAATCATTCTAATATGCTGATTTGCTGTTCGAGAAACATTATTATTATTATTATTATTATTATTATTATTTTTATCAATATTTAAAACAAGTTTTTGAAGATGCTTTTATGAATGGAAACATCTTTTATTTAGCAAGGATGCTTTAAATTGATCAAAAGTGATGATAAAGACATTTATAATGTTACAAAAGATTTCTATTTCAGATAAATGTTGTTCTTCTGAACTTTATTTCCACCATAGAAACCTGAGAAAAAAGTCTGCCTAGCAGTTTTCAATAATAATAATAATAATAATAATAATAATAATAATAAATTATTTTGAGCAGCTAATCACAATATTAGAATGATTTCTAAAGAATCATATGATATGAGTAATGTGATTTCAGCTTTGAAATTACAGGAATAAATTGCATTTTAAAATATGTTGAAACAGAAAATTGTCAGTTTTACTGTTTTTGCTGTACTTTGGATCAAATAAATGCAATAAAAATGTAAAAAAAACATTAACATTACAAATTAACATTAACATTACAAATTAACATTAACATTAAAAATAACATTAAAAAAAACATTAAAAATCTTTCTGTTCAAAAACTTTGTTAGCTTGGATATTGCTAGCATATTGGCTGTTCATTAGTTTTTTATAAAGCACATATTAATGTCTTATACTGCATGACCATATTTTAGATCCCTTAACCCTACTCATACCTTAACAATTACCTTACTAACTATTAATAAGCAGCAAATTAGGAGTTTATTGAAGCAAAAGTTGTAGTTAATAGTTAGTTAATATTGAAAATTGTATCTTAAAACAAAGTGTGCCAAAAAAGGATATATGGAAATGGATCTTAACATTCACGTACAATTTTTTTTTTTTTTACATTTTGTAGAGAATCTTTTATTCTTTATAACCACCAATAAACATTGCCTCTAAGAGCTTAGAAGCTTCTGAGGCTTCTTTAAAGAAATCTTGGCCCATTCCTTATGTGCAAAATCTTTCAGATCACTGATAATCTTTTTTTTATCTGGAGACTGAACAAGCCACTCAAGACTGATCTCTCAACCAAGCTTCAGTATATTTGGACATACATGTTTGCCCTGCTGGAAATTCCCATGATCATCAGCTTCAGCCTCTGCGCTGAAGACATCATAATGGCCCAATACTCCATGATGTCTTTCTTACAGTCAATATTTCCATTTCTTGCAGCAGCAAAGTACTCCTAAAATAAGATTGATCCACCTCCATGTTTGACCTAGTGATGTCACGATACCAAAATTTCGATTTCGATATGATACTTGACTAAAATATCATGATACTACTATTGAAACGATACTACGAAAAAACATAGCACAACAGAAAAAGTAATAGAATAATAGATGATCCATGTGGATCCAATGGAGATCAGTTATTTTATCTATTAAAACAAAGCATTTTATTGCCCCTTTAAAAAAATAAAATTATAATAATCACATGCAAGTGCCACTACACCGGATTATGGTGAACGACCGAGCCTACAGGTATGTAGAGATCTTTGTATATTGGTAAGTTAGCTTAAAGGAGAACTCCACTTCCAGAACAACAATTTACAAATAACTTACTCACCCCGTTTTCATCCAAGATGTTCATGTCTTTCTGTCATTAGTCGTAAAGAAATTATGGTTTTTGAGGAAAACATTTCAGGATATTTCTTTATATAATGGGCTTTATTGGTGCCCCAATTTTGAACTTCCAAAATGCAGTTTAAATGCAGCTTCAGAGGGTCTAAACGATCCCAGCCGAGGAAGAAGGGTCTTATCTAGCGAAACAATCTGTCTTTTTCTAAAAATAAAAATTTGTATACTTTAAGCACAAAAGCTTGTGTAGCACAGGCTCTGGGATGCGCGTCCACGATGCTACGAATTAGTGATGGGTCGTTCTTGAACGATTCGTTCATTTTGAACGAATCTTTAATGTGACTCGGGAAGAACGAGCCGGTGATTCTGAAGTTGTAGGAGAATCTCTTGTTTTCCATTAATTTTCTGGATTCTGTTTTGATCGTTTAATTACATTTTAATAATGTCTAATGAATTTATAAAGGATAATTAGATATGATCAAGAATTCATTTATTATAGGCTATTTATTTCTTTTCTTTTTCTGTGTTGTCTATTTAAAATTTTCTGGTAAATACTTTTTCTGGTAAATATTAACAATGAAACGAATTGTTCTAGCTATTAGACTGTGTTGTTTTTTTTTTTTGTTTGTTTGTTTTTTAATGCCTACACCTATCCCAACCCTAAACTTAGCCCTTACTGTAATAAAAAACAGTATTATTGTTGTACAGTGTGACAAAAATAACATTAGATTGATGTGTGCATGCCCAGTAGCTAGAGCTGTATTCCTTCTAGCCTTTACCATAGTTTTCCACAAAAGAAACGGTAAAATGCTCATGAAGTGACTCTCAGAGCAGTTCTAGAGATTATGTTCATGTGTTCATGTACTCATATATTGAGGCGGCAGAGACTGAACACCGCGAGCGTCACACGTATGTATGTAGTACATACTGCGCATCTGTGCCATTCACTAACACAGACACACAGAAATACGCCTCTTATTAAAATGCATTCTTAAAATACTGGTGCTAGTAAAATGCGTAATCATTTTTAAAGCAGGGTATCGTGATACTTTTTAAATACCGGTATATCGTGCAACACTAGTTTGACCAAAAGGATGGTGTTCTTGTGCTCATAAGCATTGCCTTTTTTGCACCAAACAAATTTTCGCTGATCCATGGGTCCAAAAAGTTCAAGTTTGGTCTCATCGCTTTCAACATTCCTCCAGATCTTCACAGATCTATCCAAATTAAAGGGGTCCTATTATGCTCTTTAACAGAGTCTTGTTTTGGGGGTTTACTATAACATGCTTTCATGCTTGGTGGTTCAAAAAGCGCATTATTTTTTACATAATTTACATTATTACAATACATTTCTCCCAGCCTGGCACAAATGACTCGATTAGTTCCGGGTTCCGCCTTCCGAAAAACGAAATGTGTTGTGATTGGTTAGCTGTCCCACTGCGTCAATAATGACTGATTGCAGAACAGCAGAACCATACGTCACAGCAGTCACACGGCAGCAACGCTGCGGCAGCAGGCTCAGACGGTAGTGGGCGGAGTCTCCGTCGCAGATCGGAAAAGGGTGAAAATAGCAATAAGTGATCAACTTATATTTTTTCTTGTCCTTTTCTTATTTTTAATGTTGTTATTGTTATTTGAAGAAAAAATAAAAATAATTATGAACACCAGAATTTGCTCTACTTATCTTTGTGGAGCGTTTCAAAGTTAAAGCTGTTAATGTTAAGTCCGTATTATGTATATGAGTGCTCGCGCCTGTTTATATATACACATATATACATACACGAAATTACTATTAACCGTAAGATACAGTTACACTATTAACTGTAATATACTGTATGTATGTATGTACATGCATACATACACACACACACACACACACACATATCGGCCCTATCTCCACTGCGTTGCGATTGGCGAACAGCTTAGTGTTTCAGTACTGCCATGCCCCTTGTCAAAGAAGCAAGTTCCGTGTACAACTGTTAGTGCAAACTAGATTAAAATGATTCTTACGTTTTAAATATGGATATTTTTCTTATAAAAACCCATCGATTCACTACAGGAGGCCTTTATTAGCCCCCCGGAGCCGTGTGAGGCAAATTTTAATATAACTCCGATTGCATTCGTCTGAAAGAAGGAAGTCATATACACCTAGGATGCATGGAATGAGTAAATAATACGCTTATAAGTGAAGCTAACGTTATCTACACTGTATGATGAATAAATCACTTACCACACACTGCACACATCTGCAGCGCGTTATGGCTAGATGCGGCAACCGGAGTAGAACGCGGATTTGGCATGTGTTTCGACCCCTGTACTGCACACATCTGCGGCGCGTTACTGCTCTGAATCAATGCTTGTGTTTAAACCCGCCGCGCTGCGGTTTGTTGAAGTGGCTCTCCACGCTGCATCGTTAGGGTAATCCCTATACCCCCCCAACAATTTGAATTTCTGTGGGCAGGATTTAATTTAATGATATTCTAATTGACTGCGTTGTGACATCATTGTTTGCGGAAAACAAACGCTGTAGTCCAAAGGAGCCGTTCATTGTAGTTCTTGAAAAGGGATTTTTTTTAAAAATGAAATATCTCCCTTTGAAATGTGGACTTTGAGATTTGTAACTGTGTAGATCTTTTTTATGTCCAAAGATACACACTGACTAAAGTTCAAAAAGTGAAAAAGCATAATAGGACCCCTTTAAATTTAGCATATTTAAGTCTGCCTTTAAACTGAACTGAAAACTGAAATATGTACATTGCATAAGTGTTCATACCCTTAACTCAGTACTTAGCTGAAGCACCTTTATAGCCTCAAGTCTTTTTGGGTATGATGGAACAAGTTTTGCATACCAACATTTGGCAATGATCTGTCACTCTTCGCCTCACCTCTTCACCTCTCAAGTTCTGTCAGCTAGGATGGAGTGCGGCAGGCATTTTCAGGTTTTTCCAGAAATGTTTGTTTGGATTTCAAGCCCAGGCTATGGCTGGGCCACTCAAGGACCTTCACAGAGTTGCCTATAAGCCACTCTTGCTGTGTGCTTAGGGTCGTTGCTGTGTTGGTGAACTTTCTGCAGCTTTAAAGCAGTTTTAAAGCAGTTCAACATAAGACAGCAACATAATAAATTAAGAAAAAATAAAGAGATATGAATACTTTTGCAAGGCACTGATAGATGCAGTGTGGTGTCATTTTTTTGCACAGGACAATCATGATTATCAGTTTATCATTCATCCCTAAGTTCTAGCATTAAAAGTCTTTCATTAATTACTTTTTTAATGTGCTTTTACAGATTTCAGAACTGGTGAAGCTTCAGGCACTGGCTAAACCCAAAACTGTGCTGTCCATCACAGACCTCAGCCTTCCACTGGGCCGGAGAATGGCAGCTAAAGCCATCGCTACCCTGTAGAGGACATTCACCGGTGTGCCGTGGTTTTAGTAGGTGTGCAACAGAGAGGAAGCTGCTTCAACCTCCCTCCCCAGGAGAGAACAGACTTTCTTGCTCATTATTTACATGTGATTCCTGTAACTGCTGGTGGGTTTTGATGTTGCATCCACGTCTGACGTCTTGAGGACAGCTCAGTGTTAGTTCCGTAGTTAGTTTCGTATTTGACATACGTGGGCATACCTGTGAACTGAAACGGTAACTGACTGCTGACTGTTCACATTATTTTGCCATTTATTTCCGTCAATCATAAGTAAGCAAAAAGTAAAATTGTGGTATGATGTTTTGTTCTTATCTTTACGTTATCAAAGTTCATGCAATATTGCCTGTTCACAACTTTTTTGTGTGTTTTTATAAACAATTTCTGTGATTTGGATTTTCTCCAAAATATAAAACATTGTATATTTTTACTAAAATGCCAATAAAATGGTAAAACTGTTGAATATGCTTCTCTACAGCTTTTTTTTTTGTTTTGTTCATTTTCTTCATATGCTGCGATTTATGCCTGTTAACAAACATGAGCAAAAGTGTTTGTTCAGCAGTGATTACACATTAGATTTCCACTGAAGTCACTGAAGTCAGAATTAGTTCTGGTTTCACACTATGAAATATCTTTACCATTAGATATTATCTACGTACATAGGAAAAACAAATGGGGGTGTATTTTACCGTTAGTTGCCCACCGGTTCACAAACTATTCTTTATTTGAAGAAAATAAGACTTGAAAATGTTATAAAATGTAATTTGTTTTATATATATATATATATATATATATATATATATATATTAAAAACAAATATATAACCTGTTGTACACATTCTATTACATGTCTTCTATCATCTGATTGATAGTTTATACTTTTTAGCAAGTAAAAGCCAGTGTAGTGTAATTCTAAAAACATCTTTACCTTCAGGTTATGCACATTTTTTAAAAATCTTTTTTTCTGATTTTTAAAGTAAACCTATGAACTTTTGTATGTTGCACTGAACGTCATGTATTGTCCCCACAACAGAAACTAAAGAGCTTTGATCATAAAACTATCATTATGTCAGGCTTGACAGGGTTAAAACTATTTAAAAACTTTTAATCGTGACACTTGAAGTCATAAAAAAAATGAGAGGCAGAGAACAAAAAGACAAGACACATTAAAACGGCCAAAAAAATCCCCCATACAAGTCAAGTATGGGAATGTCAAGACCCAAATCCAGTTGACTCCAACTGACGCAGCAGTTCAGGCCAGCCGCACCAAAAAAAAAAAGAAAAAAAGAAAGAAAACTTAAAACAATGAATGATTGATGGATTTGAGACAATTATGCAATTTTAAGATTTATTTTGAAGTTTGTCAAATAATTATGGCTCATGAATATCATGGCATTGCTATTTAAAGAAAAAAAACACTTCAGTATAGAGAACACTTCTCACTACTCATTAGCATGCTTATTTTTACATATTGACTGTGTATTAGTACTTATAAAGCACCTATTCTGCATGACCATATTCTATGTTCCTATTCCTACCTAATACCTGAACTTAATAACTATTAATAAGCAGCAAATTAGGAGTTTACTGAGGCAAAAGCCAGAGATAATGGTTTGTTAACAGTGAGAACTGGACCTTAAAATAAAGTGTGACCTTTTATTTCAGGTCAATGGTTTAAAGCTGTACTTTTATCTGATTTACTTATGTTTTAGAATCACATTAGGTGACAATATTGCAGTTTTGGTGATGTTCAGTGTTTTATATTTTTTATGGTAGTTCACTAAACCAGAATACAAAATGTTGAACATCTTTTGGAACTTTTTTTTATCTTTATTATTATTATTATTATTATTATTATTATTATTATTATTATTTGTATGTATATTCTTAATATATATTTAAGAAAAACTGTGTAAACACAATCAGATAAATAATTACAATCCAATAACTAAAATAAACTGATGTGGAACTGTGGTAGGCATAATGTGATTTAGCGTGAGTCAGCAAATAATTCAATTTGTCAGAAACCAGAGGTTGTATTACTGGGAAATACCAGTGTATGATCAAGCGGAAAAGAACACCACTCAAAAAATCAAAGAACTGGATAAAAATAGGACTTGTGTTACATCATATCCTGTACATCAAGGAATGCCCATTACGTCAGAACAGTGTCTGTCAGAGGGTATCCTATTTTTTTCTCTTTGTGAGAACTGTAAAATAAAGTGTCATTCTGTTCATTGGGCAGAACGCTACAACTAAACTTGTTTTAGATTTGTAAAATAACAACTGTTATTTTTCCTTTTATGCTAATAGTAGCTAATAGAGTACTGGCAGTGGAGTAAGTTCTCATACTTGAGTGAATTTACTTGATTCATTTGTTTACCTTTTTTTTTTCAACTAGAAAAGTACTTGTTACATTTTTAGATTTTATTTTCTTACATATTAGACATAAAATATGGGTGTGAGTTCGGTTATAGAATACGGTTGTCATCAGGGGCGTCGCTAGGGCTAATCATTCGGGGCTCGAGCCCCGAAACTTTTTACTCCAGCCCCGAATGTTGTTTTGTATGGCCTTATGATTTCCACGGAATTTGTCAAAGTTTGAATGAATTAATCAAAAGTTGGTCATTAAACTTAAATCAAGTCGCGAACTAGTATCTGTAAATATTATGCCGCAAAAGACTATTTAAATATGAATCCTGCATGTTCTGCGTGCAGAGCCGGCGCCAGATATAATGCAAATATAACACTCCCAAGTAAGAAAAAACAGATAGCTATGGTACATTGCTTAAGTTTTAACACGCCATAAACCAACATATCTGCTACAAGCACAAAAACTGCAGCTAGTGAGCAACGTCCAGAGCTCTGAACGAACGGTCTTTATATGTGTGTATATATATACACAAAACAGAAGTTTCACCACGAATGCAGACACGCAACAACACCATCAAACGCAATTTATGCCTGCTACCCTACATGTTTGTTTAACGGAGTATTAAAACAACCTGACAGCACTGACAACTGTGACTAATCATCAAACTCTTTAAAATACGAGCAAAATATTTAATCATACCTTTAGCCTCAGTAGAGCTGCAATCTTCTCTTCGATGAGTGAAAGCTCCTCAGCAGTAACTCTTTCCATTCTTCTCTGAACTTTCTACTAAGGTCATTTTCGAATGCCAACTTGATCAGATGCGCTTTTCGTCTATGCAACATGCTGCGTCGGTGCTCAGAAAATACATTCTTCAACGTTGAGAAAGAGTTCTCGCACATAGCAGTCGAGGCCCCAAATGTTAGTGCGTGTTTTAGGGCAGTCAGTACCACTGGCATGGCTTGGAAAACGCTGGAGTAATTTGAAAGAAGTGTGCTGTCTAGAGACAGTCAGGGTTTGTTTAGAGGTTTTACTGAAACACGGCACTGGAACAATGGGAGTAACCAAATAATAGGGTTTTATTTCAGAACTACGACCGTCATATCGACATCAAAGCTGACAGGAAAAAAACTGATATTGCATCAGCTCTCTAATCCCTGCAGGCAATTACAGGCCACACCCCATTGCTTTTGTAACCAATAACAGGCTTTCAACATTAACAGCCAATTACCATTTACCAATAGCAGTATTCTTGTAATCTAAACCAACCAAAGCTCTTGCTCTGGGTGACCAAACACCACAAGAAGTTTGACCAAAGTCATTTTCTCGTCCTGGTCTGTGCACAATGTTTGCCAAAACTGGCGTGCAACGGTGAACTGAGACTCTACCATTTCGGTGTTCCTTAAATCCAGTAGTGGTTTCACTTTCCCCGCATCCAAAAAGTTCTTACTTCCAGGGTCAAGTGCATCCAAAGCTGACATGTACTGGCTATTACGTTCGCTGAAACGCACGGACATTTCTCCGAGAATAGAGTCAATAATGTTAAAAAACAGCCGCTTGCACTCCTGTTCAATGTTCGATTCACGCTGGCCAACACTTTCATTTACAATATAGTCCTGCAGAGACTTGCTGGCCTGTCGCTGCCGTTTCGGAGCAGTAGGAACCGCATCATCTGAACTTTTTATGCTTTCAGCCCACAGTTTCGCAAACTCTGCATCCGATCGTAGACTTTCAATGCATGAAGAAGCGCTGCGAATGAGCTGAACTGCCGTCATTAGATTGGTTTGTTCAGCTTGCAGCATTCTATTCGGTGGATCCGTCAGGCCCAAAACTTTGTACATCACACAGGAAAGAAATTTGAAAGCTGGTTCTGTGATGGCTTTGTGAAGTCCAACAGCTTCAAGTTTTATATCAGCACCTTTTCTTGTGGTCGCTATTTCATTCAGAAACTCGACAAGTGTGTTGTGCGATTTAAGCACCACAGACACCGTATCAAGGTGTCCTGTCCATCGTTGATCCAGCAGCCGTTTAAGCTTCTGTCCCTTATACTGTGCAGCTACAGTGGGCTTTCTCAGAAATTTGTAAAGCGCATTGCAAACGTCAAAAAAATCTTCTACCGCGCTCTCGGATGAAACAGCATGTACTATGGCCAAATGTAACTGATGATTAAAACAATGGATGTAGGGCACTTCACTGTTTAACTTGTTTTGAATAAGTTTCTGCATGCCTCCTTCTCTTCCAGACATTACACTGGCCCCGTCATAACACTGACTTAGTATTTTACCCGTATCGAGACCAACGTCTGCCAGCTCTTCAAGCACCATGTTACTGAGTGACAGGGCATCACACTTGTCTGTGGTCAACATTGACAACAGTCTCTCTTTCACGGAGCAGTTCTGGTCTACATATCGAAGAACAATTGAGACATTCTCACTGCCCGTTGGGTCCTTTGTTCCGTCCACTTTAACTGTAAACCATGACTCCCCAACATCTTTCACAATGTGCTCTGTCACGATTGTACTCATCAGTTCAATTAAATCATTTTGAACATCGTGTGATGTGTATGTCGCATTTTTTGGAATTGTACTGAAGGCCTGGGCTAGCTCTTTGTTTTTTCTTAGTGTGTAATCAAATAGTGACAGGAACAGTCCGCTGCCCGCCTGGCCTCTGTCTTCAACGGAATCAACTGCACCCCTCAATGGCAGTTCATTTGAAACCAGGAATTCGATAATGTCAATAATTGCAGACACATAGAGGCGATTTCGAGAAAGCTGAATTAACTAATCTGAATTAACTAGGGTTGAAATCTCCTTTCCTGTGGAAAATCGCAACTGCTGCTCTTTCCAAATAGCCATGCATGCCAGATGCTCTTTACTGTTAGCATGTCTGTGAAATCCCTTCGCTTTATCTGTCGCGTGCTTCCAGTTGTTAAAACCAGTACTTGTAAACACAGTCACTCCCACCAAATTTCCGACAAGGGAAACAAAATGCCGAATCTGCTTGCTCTGAATATTCTAGCCATTCTCTCTCATTGTACCAGTTCAGTGAAAATGACTGCTTACAGTCATTTTTATGTTGTTGTTTTTTTGGAAACTGCTTGAGACGAACCTGGACTGGCTTGTCTTTACCGAGGTCCTCTGGCACACTTGACGGTGACGGTGAGTCCTTGCTTTTTGGCGGACACTTGCTTTCTGAGTGTTTGTCAGTGGCGTAAGCGGGCCTACACTGTCACTGTCCACCTCCACACTGCTTAGAAGCTCAGAGTCAGAGGTACTAGTAGTAGCTGCAGGTTCTTTCTTTTTAATCCATTTTCGAATGTCCATGATGAAATCAGTTCATGCAATATGCAACCTTGAAATTATTTAATGTTCGTAGCCTAGCCTTCGAGTTTGCTTTCCATAATGCAAGAAATTTTACATGATGTTAGGTTGGGTGAGCACGCTTAATCAAACGACCAATCAAAATTCGACCTTGCCTATCAGACTCTCCTTAATTAAATATTGCTATTTTAGCTTATTATTCAATATAGGACGACAATACACTTCTCAAATGTGATTTCTAAATAGTATAAATGTAAGTGCCTACTACTACTACGATGACTACTACTACTACTACTACTATTAATTAATAAAAATTTATAAAAAAAAAAAAATTCACACATTATTTCTTCCATGTTTTACATTTTAATAGTAAATTCCCTTTATTTGCCAAAAATAAAATATAATTTTCATTAAAAGATTAAATCAATATTTTATACCTTCATTTGATAACCAGAAAAATACACAACACAGAATTCCATAAGGCTATTGTAAAAATAAATAAAAGTTGTTTTTAAACATTCAAATAAACTGACATGCTAAAACATATTTGGTAACAAAACGTAAAGTGAGAAAAAATAAAACATTTCACATTTCCTAAACATGTAATTTTTCTTAACTTTTGATAAATTGATGGTAAATTGTATAAGATTCATGGTTTTAATTAATTACACATGATTACATTTTGATTAATAAAACTAAATTTAACCATTAAAACGAAGACCAGAAAACAGAATTGGAAAAAAATAAAATAAATGGAATTTGGGGAAAAAAATAGGGCCCTATTTTTGCATGCAACTATATATTTGTTACAGTTATAAATAGTTTTATTATAGTTGTAAATAATTTTATTTGTCTAACATATTTTTGTAATGTTATAAATTTGTTATAATACTTTGATATGTTTGCTATTTGCAGTGATTACTATTTACTATTGTTAATAGTATGACAAGGTCTTTAACCCCCGGTTTAATGCCCCCGGACCCGCCTAGAAGGATCCAGGTTCAACCACTTGTGTCTAACAAAATCTTATGTGAGCATGATGTGAGCTCCCACCCACTACCACTAGGCCCTGATGTTGGCACCAGCCCCGGATGTTTTAAAATCCTAGAAACGCCCCTGGTTGTCATACCTGTAAATACTGTGTGTGAACGTAACCGTATTAGGACTCAAATACGGTACTGACAACCGTATTCTGCTGCTGTGTGAACGTGGCCAAAGATTTTGTGTCTATACAATACAAGTTTTCTGTGTTCACATTGTGTAGTATCTTTGGATGTTCTGTACACTTGCATTATATTTAATCTTTTTGGTTAAATGGCACATGAATTAAAAAATAATGATGTGCACAGATAAATGTATATTATATACACCACAATATTCAATAAAAAAAAAAGAAAGAAAAGAAAGTCCAGACAGTCAGAAATTCCAGGTGAAAAACTGTTACTCATGGTTTTGCAAAGAAAGCCCCAATCAGAAAACTGTCTTGTCATACGCTCTTAAAGGAGAACTCCACTTCCAGAACAACAATTTACAAATAATGTACTCACCCCCTTGTCATCCAAGATGTTCATGTCTTTCTGTCTTCAGTCATAAAGAAATCATGGTTTTTGAGGAAAGCATTTCAGGATTTTTCTGCATATAATGGACTTCATTGGTGCCCTCGAATTTGAACTTCCAAAATGTAGTTTAAATGCGACTTCAAAGGGATCTAAGCTGATGAAGAAGGGTCTAATCTAGCAAAACGATTGGTCATTGTTTTCGAAAAATAAAAATTTGTTAACTTTTTAAGCACAAAAGCTCGTGTAGCACAGGCTCTAGAATACGCCTCCGTGAGTCGTTTTTTAATGGTTCATTAATTTTAAACGAATCTTTAATGTGACTCGGGAAGAACGAGTCGCCTCGGGGAGTGATTCGTTCAGTCGCACATGCGCAACATCTTATTAGGTTCTGTACTGGAATTAGTTCACCTGTTTCGAGTCTTCGGGTTTTTCAAGTCATTCATTCATGGCGCTGTCAGGTGATGCTGATTTTGCTAAAATGAACGAAATGACTCGAAAAAAGATTTGTTCATTTTGCTGAATGAGACTCAAAGGTCAGAGTCGGTAAAATAATCCAAACTTCCCATCACTAACGTTGCTACGAATCATGTCTAAATTCATGTTCTGTGTACTCCGGATCAAAAAGGTAGAGTATGTCGAAAAACTCCATGTTATTTTCTCCTACAACTTCAGAATCGTCCGACATCGTTTGTAAACAGTGTTTGACTTACTTGCACTTTCTTAATCTTAACATTCTGCATGACCTTTCGACGTGATGCAATAGTACGTGAACGCGCATTCCAGAGCCTGTGCTACACAGGCTTTTGTGCTTAAAAAGTATACAATTTTTTATTTTTCTGAAAAAAATAACAGATTGTTTCGCTAGATAAGACCCTTCTTCCTCAGCCTTAGAGCCCTTTGAAGCTGCATTTAAACTGCATTTTGGAAGTTCAAAATTGGGGCACCAATGAAGTCCATTATATGGAGAAAAATCCTGAAATGCTTTCCTCAAAAAACATAATTTCTTCACGACTGAAGACAGAAAGACATGAACATCTTGGATGACAAGGGGGGGAGTAAATTATCTGTGAATTGTTGTTCTGGAAGTGGAGTTCTCCTTTAATAAATAGGCCTTTATAAAATTATTTTTGGGGGAGGGGGGGACTTCCAGAGCCAAGGCCACTAAAAAAATGGGTATGCACTGTGGCATTCTACAAACAAAAGGATGAAAGGACTTTTTTTCAATTAGAAATTAGTAATAGTAGTAGTAGTAGTAGTAGCGGTATAAATAATGGAAAGCACTCTCTATCTTTTTCTCCTGCTCTCTCTCTCTCCCGCACACAGGTTTTTGTCAGCACTGGCTCATAATTGTCTTAGTGAAATATTTCTAAAATAGTCACTCCATGATAACTTTAAGAAAGTAGTTTTACACACAAGAGCTTTGAATGAACAAAAGCTTCTGAGGTAACCATGGTATAAGCGGAATAATGGACCATTTAATTATAGACAAATAATGCATACCCAACATGTTGCATGGTAACCACATTACCACCTCAGATGTGCACCTTTGTTTCCTAATTAATTGTCAACTGGCTAAAGATGACACAAATAAATCTCAGATACAGAAAATAACACAGAGAGACATTATGAGCAACAACAGATATTTAACATCAAAATGTTTATTTTGATCAAATGCAAGGTGCATTATTCCAATTATTCCAAACGTCGTAACACCAAATAATGGCAAAAATAAATACATGTATTTTAATAAAATATGTAATTTAAATAAATGTAATGTAATTTAAATAAATAAATAAATATATAAATAATACTGAGTCATACATAAAATCATCTGTTATCTCATTTAAAAGCAATATTTGTGGGTGAGAAAAATAAAAACAAGAACATAATATCACATGAAATGACTAATGAAAACACTAGGTAGTTCTCACAGAGATCAGGAGATCAATCCAATGACTATGACCTCATTTAACTAATGAGACATGGTCATGTGCTCAGATTGTTTGACACAGTCAAATATTTCATAGTGAGTTAAATAATACATTGCTCTCTGAGGAAGACTGTAAATAATAAAGCAATTTAGGGGAGTCCATAAATTGCTAAATTAATAAATAATCAATTAAATGTAAAGTGAAAATATAAAATAAATAATCAAATTAATAAATAAACAAAATACAAAATTCAAAGAAAATAAATACTCTCCAGTCTCTCCATGTCCAAATTACCATGTTTTGCATTTGTTCAGTGTAAAGCCCAAAGTATACTTCAGTTTTAACATGTGCTAAGCTACAGTGCTGGTGAGTATCTATGCATACTCTACAGAGTACAACAGGTTTATTTTCTCCACAGGAAAATCATTTTCTGTATAAAAATAGCACAGGCACTGTACAAGGATGGAACTCTACAGTTAAGAAAGGCTATGAGCTCAAGTCAGAACTCAAGTATACTTCGGGCTTAACGGTCTAGGTTGCTCATTGACCTGCTGGATTTACGTAGAGCTGCATAGTGTCAGGGTTCTCTCAGGGTGCCATCATACTTTGAATACTGAGGATACTGCGGAGGACGTCAGAGCTGAAGTCATGAAGTTGTTGCAGGGTGATGTGGGCCGCCACCTGGATATAGTACTCGCTTGGCGGATCATGCATGGAGGCCTGTAATTGCTTGTCTGATGCGTCAAATCCTGCCTGTTTCTGCAACTGTAAAAATACATAAATAATTGAATGGAGCATTCAAACATGCAAAAGAAAAAAAAAACAGTTCAGGTAAACAGCGTTTGGAAAGAAAACCGAAAGTTGCACCTTTCCAACACACTCTTATCATTAAGACATTTTTACCATCTTGTATGAATTATTACAACTTCTCATGAGATATGGTTGACCTTCTCTATTTATATTGCTATGGTTTAAGCACATTTAAGCACTTGACTGCTATCCTAAGAGAGCCACTGCAATATGATACCAGATATAATTTAAATTTAGCAGTACATGAAACTGAGTTTCTAAATCAAGGAATGACTAAACAGGCTTTAGAAAAGAACAGTCCCCAAGTCAAATACCATACCTTTTTGATTTGATGCAGAAGGTCTCGAATATCTGCTTTAAGACCTTTGTATTGCTCAGTCGGTGTGATTTGATTGCCGACATTTTTTAAGAGATCCAGATGTAGCTGCAGTCCTTCTACTATTTTTGCAAGGCAGGTTTCCTGTGACAGTAACAGAGAGATCTCACAGTTTATTTGCTGAACTTACAATCATGTTACATTTGTGCCTTTTAATTGTGTTCCTTGTGTAACTGTGTTCCATCATAAAGTCCACAAAGTAATACTTCTTCTCCAACTAATAATACAACTAAATTTTGAACTTTCTGAAGAAAAGTAGCATTTATCCAAGTCAAAACTGAATAAAACTTACCATGCTGGAGATAGTGGAGATGTTCTGAAGAACTGGGGCACGGGGTATCTTCAAAAATTCGTCTCTCAAGTAGCCCAGTTCTTCCATAGTCGTTCTGTTGCCCAAAATCATTGACTAAGCGAAAAGACAAGCATTTAACTTGTTTAAACACGACAGGACAGAGTTTCTTGTTCTTGTGTCAGTACACCATCAGCAACTCCTCACATACATTCCAGAGCAAAGTAAATTTGCATTTAGTGGACCCCTGTAGTTATCAAACTCACTGGTGTGAACTTGTATTAGAAGGTTCACACATTTAATAAAACACCTTCACACCTTCAAGTAACTAAAAATATTTCAAAGTTATTCTGAGAAAAGTTTTAGAATCATTTGTTTGGTTTAATTTGAACATTTGTATCTAATGCAATAACATTCCCAAGTGTGACTGAAGTGTCCAAACGATTTGTCTCTCTTGTAAACTTATCTATATAAAGCTAAAGTTAAAGCAAACTTTTTAATAACATTTACAGTTAAGTTTGTTGATCCAGAGTGAAATACTGATATACATTCAAAGATTCAGTGCATATGTAAATATACAAATATAAAATGGTTAGACAGCAACCATGTAACCAAATACTGAAAATTAGAGGGACCAAATGTACATTTTTAAGAATCAGTCACTGAAAACCCCATACTGATTGACTGCTCTTCTGAATACTGGGGACAGTAAGTCCTTAGTGTCTATGGTGGTTGCAGTCCTAAAAATAAAGGTGCTTACCTTCTGGTCTACCCAGACTTCATGAGTTAAAACAATATCTTGTAGAATTTTGTTGGTTAAACTGTGGGCATGTTCAATAGTGTCCATTTTGTCAGAGATTGGGGCAGATGCCACAATTCCCACAAGTGTGACTAACAGAGCCGCTGTAGGAGAGAGAGTGAAAGACAGAAGCGATTAGAAATGCGCAACACTGTGACGCAGCTCTCACACATGGCTCAAGCATGCTGGATATCCTGATTTCATAATAAATGCACCTAATTCCAACTGACTGTAGAAGTTACTTAAGGCTTCTTCAGACTTATTTACATACAAATGTATTTTTTAAATAGCCTCATATAGTACATTAATCATCTCAATGTTCTATCATCTAAATTAAAAATTAAGTAAATAGTATGGCATAATTGAAAATATTATATTAAATGAAATTCTCCAGAATGATTTTTCATATAAAAAAATTTCATTCAAATAAAAATAAAACTTACCCTGAAAGTTCATTATTCCTAGAGCAATCAACAAGAAAATGCGCAAAGACACTAGATTCTAGCAGTAACAAAGCCCCATCATGTTCACGATTTATATATCCTGCAGGGGAAATTCCTCTTTCTGACGTCATCTTGAGTAGATATTGAGATAGAACAAACTTGTGTCAAAGCATGACTAATGTAATTGATGCTTTTACATTAATAAATCACTAACAACCCTTGCTTGAGAGACCAGTAGTTCATGTACATTCATTTTTAAGTACAGACAAAAAAAAAAGTAATCTAAGTCTCAGTGAGTGGTAAGCACTAAATGTTTTCTAGTTTTATTAATGAAAGTTATTATAACATATTTTATAGCAAAATGCTGATAAATTGAAGACAGTTTTATTAAGTACACATACTTCTCAAATGACCTTAACTCCAAAACTAAGACATAATCAACATAAAACAATACAAAATCAATACAAAATTTTTGGTTAAAGTTCCATAATAATAATAATAATAGTAATAATAATAATAATAATAATTATATATATATATATATATATATATATATACTGTAGGTTATAAAAGATATATATATATATATATATATATTATAGTTGTTAGTTGTTAGTATTAATTGATATTTACAATGTGATATTT
Source organism: Labeo rohita (assembly GCF_022985175.1). NCBI lineage: Eukaryota > Metazoa > Chordata > Actinopteri > Cypriniformes > Cyprinidae > Labeo > Labeo rohita. The sequence continues at coordinate 23,213,161 of NC_066880.1, forward strand.
TAAAAATGTATTATGGAACTTTAACAAAACATTTTGTATTGATCTTGTATCTTGTATATATATATAAAGAGTTCAGATGCAAAACCAGGTAAAAGCCATCTCTGTCAAAAATGAGATAATGATACTGAGTGAATGCTCCTGACACATAATATATGTCCATCAAATACTTTTACTTCAAACTCGCTAAATTCCAGCCTCAGCCCAATCAGAAGTACCAATACTTACAGAGAAACTTATACAAAGTAGCCAGAAAGTAATGCTAATTTTAAAGAAATAGGTCTGATGGATTTAGAGGTTTTTGCATCTGAACTCTTCATATTTATATAGGTCAAAGGTCACGTTAACCGAAAATTGTCCATCATTAACTATATTTTTTTTATCAGTGACGGAAAAATCTGAAGGCCATCCGTGATTTTGACAGATTACACTGAGAAAAAATTGTAAATTGTCCAGTTGGTGGCGAGTGCACTCCAGTCTGGCAGCAGAGCAGAAGATCCAGGACAAAAACGAAACTGTCACAAATGTTTTCCTAATGCATTTGATTACACACAGGCGGGTACACAGAAGCTACAACGATCTATCGCGCCACATTAAAGAATGCCAAAACGGTATTTATTGCTTGAATTTCCTAATGAAATGAACAGAAATCTGTGACTTTGTTTCATATTAAAAGTAAAACAAAGCCTAGCCTATTATTGCTACTTATTGGAAGGAAGACGTGCTATGTACTGTTCATTCATCAGCTGAAAACAGCACAGACCAAAAGATCTATTGTGATTTAAGAATCAATATTGGTTAATTAAACTGAGAATCTATTGAAATCAAGAAATCGATTTTTGTTGTTGTTGTTGTTGTTGTTGTTGTTGTTGTTTACCCAGCCCTAGCTTATTTTGTTGTTTTAAACACTGCAGTGTCCTGTAGGTTCATGGTTAAAAATGAAAATGTGAACAAAAATAAAAGCAATTAAATGTGTTATTCTAATTAAAATATGAAAATTATACCTTCTTTAACTTTAATACAGTATGGGCATAATAAAATTTTGACCAGAAAAGCATTGTGATGTCAATATTGATCTATTTCGTTACTTTGTATTTCACAATAGTGTGTATTTTTTAGACCAGTATATTTTTAGCTTCCACTCCCAAAACAGTGGAAACAAAGCTATAAATAGAAAAAATGATGAGACAGATACACTAAAATATGCCTGTATTGCTTTGTCATTTACTACAAGAGAGTGGTTAATTTATGAACCACTGAAATTCCATGTTGCACTAACCGCAACTTACGCTGCCAACTTTATGTAATAAGAGATTGACGTAAAGAGGGATTTTCACTAAAGATCTGATAGATGAATTGCTATGGTTAAAACGGTGAGCAATTATTTCCCTAGTGCACAATGAATCATAATATTTTTACGTGAAAATTCCATCCGTCAATAATTTGAAATTATTAATTCAAATAATGGTTCAGCTAAAATCGGATTTGTTAATATTGGAGGTTGTTGCTTAACCACTGGATAATGTAACTGTTTATTAATTTTCATGTTACTGTAAGACAAACAGACATACGGAAGGATAGATAGATAGATAGATAGATAGATAGATAGATAGATAGATAGATAGACAGATAGATAGATAAATAGATTTGATGAGTTGAGTAAAAAAATCCGTCATTTTTTCCTACTCTGTCATCATCACACCAAAACTGGTGGTAGAAACACGTGGTGTTACGGATGGTTGTGTAATGCAGTTTTTCCTTCAAAGGAAGAAGAGGGGCAGAGAGAGTGTCAGATGAGGGGAAAGGGGAAGAAAGGTTTCTATGGAAACAAGCAGTATCAATTGAAAGACATAAGCCAAATAAAAGTGACCTCATCATCACATCATGCACATACTTTGATTTTACAAAAAAAGATTTACATGTTTTCATTTTGAGAGTGGGAGAGAAACAGAAACAGACCGACAGCCCCACAGACAAAGAAAGAGGAAGACTGGTGTTGCTAAATTCAGTGTGTTCCCACCAAACCCTCCATTACCATGAATTCAGTCATTCCTCTAGACAGATGAACACATACACCTACTCTTGATTGAAAGTGCTGCTACAATTGCACACCATGATGGCACTGAAGTCAGATAATGAATCCTAGATCTTTTCAGATTTTCTTCCTAATTTTATCTTAAAACTTTTGCAAAAATACAGCCATGAATTGTATCCCAAATTGTGGCATTTAATCTTAATTTATAACAAATGCGTCTGCAGATCGTTTAATAAGGGAACATTTCTAAGTGAATCAATCAAAATATAACGTAATCATGGCATCACTGGTGGAGATAAAATGGGTCACTTCCGTTCCATGAGCTTAATGTATCTGACCGTTCACCTCTATGACAACACTCCTTCTAATGCTTCTGGATCTTTCATTTTTCATTTTCATGCTTACATTTTTTTAGACTGTTTATGAATTTCAATAGACTGAACAACTGCTTTCAAGATTCAATTGATGAATGAAAAATAAAACAAAACTAAATATAAGTTAAAACAAAATTATTTAAAATATACAATATATACAGTATAAAATATGGTGGAATGAGACAAGCAGCAATAATATGTCCCTATTAATAATATGTTAGTTAATTAAGTAGGTTAAAATTTTATGTTTATATAAGAAAAAGAAAGTAGGAGCAGGCAAATAAAAATGCTTAAGCATAACATCTGGACATCCTTAAAATTAATAATAATAACCACCCTTTCGTTCTCTAAGGGTTTATTGTTTGATCAAAAAGTTGTCTTACGAAGATGAGTCCTCTGCATGAATAAAGGAGTTCTTTGAAGATTTTAATTGCCTGTCTCAAGCTGTGTGGATTTTTTTCTGAGCTTTTACAGAACAGAGAACTGTCCCCATAATGAGGCACCTGAGCTTGTTTTGTGGAGTTTGTGGCTGCTTGGCTTTGATTATCGTCAGCACTCTTTAAAAATAAACAAATAAATATATAACAAAAAAACTGCACAGGCTCAAAATGATAACGTGCAAAATTATTAACATGACATAAAATAATAAAATATAAAAGCAGAATTGATTAGCTTGCTGAATTAAATATTCAAATTGTTCAGGAAAAGGGAAAACAAACATGTAAAATGTAAAATCCTCTTCTTCTTCTTTTAATAGTAAAGTTTAAGTAGTAAACTATAGTGATCCATTCCAAACATATCCAGTGTAGAGGGCTCAGGTTTTGGCTGGTTAGTTGTGGCAGATACCCTGCTGGGTGGATGCTGTAACTACACCATTATGTCAGCAAACAGCATTTTTCTTCCTTGCTACCTACCTAACTACACATTTTGACCATTTTCCCCATATGCAACAAGCTACAGATGCATTACTGGTGATGGATTATTTTTGAAAGTGCTTCCCTGTTTTCTGCCTTGCAAGTTGCTAAGATGGCAGGTTGCATGTTGCATTTTTCATGTGAAAGTCAAGCAACTGCCATTGAGAAGAATAGGCATGCTAATGGGTAGCTCATTTCAGGTTTAAACCACTTTGGTCAGTGTCCTGAATATATAATTCAAAACGGTCTGCCCAAGCTATGCTCAGTTTGGAAATACATATATACAGGGGCTGGACAAATTAGTGTAAACACCTAAGAAATAGGGAATATTTATTTTTATATTTGCCTTTAATACAGCTTATAATCTTCTTAGAATAATTTACAAAATGTATGAATAGTCTCCAGTGGACACAGTCTCTTTAAAACTTGGATAATATTTAGTCAGGTGAGTGGTCAGGGCAGATGTTAAAGTTCATCTTGGTGCTTCAACTGTCCGGGTGGATTTTGGCTTTGTGAAGTTTTCTGTGGCTGTTTTTTGATAAAATTGTGTCTTTGAATTTAATATTGAGGTTTGCTGTCACTTCGTAGTTCTGCGTTATTTGGACACTCACTGTAGCCTGGATATCATATTAACCCATATGTGACCCTGGACCACAAACCAGTCATAAGGGTCATTTTTTTTTTATATTAGGCTGAATAAATGAGCTTTCCATTGATGTACGGTTTGTTAGGACAGGACAATAGTTGCAACTATTTGAAAGTCTGGAATCAGAGGGTGCAAAAAAATAAAAATATTTCAAAAATCACCTTTAGAGTTGTTCAAATGAAGTTCTTAGTTCTTCATGGAACATGATCTTTACTTAATATCCTAATGATTTATGGCATTAAAGAAAAATAGATCATTTTGACCCATACAATGTATTTTTAGCCATTGCTACAAATATATCTGTCCTACTTATGACTGTTTACTTATGTTTTGTGGTCCAGGGTCACATATAATAGGTGTTCACATTATTTTGTCACAACCTGTAAGTCATAAAAGTGTTTTGTGACCATACAGTAACAGTAAACTTAGTACTTACCTGCAGAGGGCACTGTTGTTTTTAGAATTAAAGAGACAGAAGGAAGCAAAAGGAGAAGCCAGGAGAGTTATATAGTAAACATGAAGTAACCTAAAATATCATGTATGTAAAAGGTAATATGAATATGGATTTATGAAGAAATATTAAGAATGGTTATATTATCTGATGCCATGCAAGATACTGCCACTGTACATTTTTGAAACACAAGCAGTAGAGTTTCAATTATACATAAAAAGAATTTAGAAATAATTCACTTTTTTTTTTTCTGCATGAGATATTAATCCAGAGTCATTATTAAGCACACACATGCACACACACACACACACACACGTTTGTTTTTGTGAATTGTGGGGAGTTTCCATAGACTTCTATAGTTTTTATACTGACCAAACGATATAGTCTATCCCCTAACCCAACCCTAGCCCTAAACCTACCCTTTACAGAAAACATGTTTGCATTGTTACATTTTCAGACAAACATAATTTACTATTTTTAATAATTTTTTACATTGTGGGGACTGCAGGCCGATCCCCACCATGTCATAAATTTCAGGTTTTACTATCCTTGTGGGGACATTTGGGCCACACAATGTAGCAAGAACAAGTACACACACACACACACACTTGTTGTGTTTCAGTGTTTTGTGGGGACAATTCATAGACTTAATGGTTTTTATATTGTCCACATATTTTCTTTCCCCTTACCCTAAACCTACCCCTCACACAAAACCTTTAGCATTTTCAAAAACTTCATTCTGTATGATATATAAACTTGTTTCCTCATGTGGACCAAAAATGTCCCTACAAGATTAAAATTTACTGGTATTACTATCCTTGTAGGGACAATACCATGTGCACACACACTGCATCCCAAAGTGCAAGGTGAGCTAGTCTGAAATGTAAATGAACCGGAGGCAACAGGTGTGTGTTTGGTAGAGGACTGTAACATTACCTGTTAAACCAACCCCCCTCTACACACAGACACATGCACACACATACACACACACATGTCTGGTTTATTATCCTTGTGGAGACTCTCCATAGGCACAATGGTGTTTATACTGTCCACACTTTATTTTCTTTCCCCTTACCCTAACCCTTACAGAAAACTTCTTGCATTTTTACTTTATGGAAAAAAAAACAAAACAAAACTCTGTATTCCGTATGATTTATAAGCTTGTTTTCCCATGGGGACCTAAATTGAGGTGACACAAGTCCCCATGAGTCTGTGTGTATTCAGGTTTAGGTCCCCACCAGGATATAAAAACAAGACCACACACATACACACACACACAATCTCACGTGTTGGACCTCTTAATTTACTCTTCTAATGAAATGTCAGGGACAAATATTTCTTCGCTACATCTAGATACTGTATAATTTTGTCTATGATGGATTGTGTAGGAATATATTACTGTTGTGTTTGCACATTGTCTGATCTTGTCCATTTTTGTGGCATGTGTGAGTGAAAGTGAGAAGTGAGCAAGTGAAAGTCTTACCATTTATATTTCAGAAGTACTGGTCCTTCATGAAAACTGATGACTTCATTAAGAGAATATTTCTTTCCAAAATGAATATTCTGCCTGCATTTACTCATTATTAGTTTAGTCATTAGTTGTTTGTTTATGGCTTTCTTTGTTGTGAAGAAGACAAAATGAGATGTGTTTATGAATTTTCACACTGCCCTTTTCCAAACAATGAGGCTGTTGAGCTCCGAAATGGAGAAAAAAAAAAATCATAACAATTTATGTGCCAAGTCTTCTGAAGCCACACAAGCAGCATTTTAATCTCATTCATATGCACATATTCAAACTTGTTACCTCAAGGCATGTGCCAGATCTGACCTCACTGACACACTTTAAAATATGTAAATTTAAGATTTATGTTTTTGATTTTCCATCCATTTGGATTACACAGTTTTAACATAAACAAACTAAAAAGTGTAATATGATGGATATTTGTCAGTCATATATGAAACATGTAAGAAACAGATAAGATTTGTGCTCAAAAAAATCATTGTTGACTATTTGCATGTATAATCATATTTTCAAAAATACTTTCATCAACATTGCTTATTAACATAGTTATAATATAGAAACAAGTCTGTTAAACTATATAAGACTGAAGCTAATCAGATTGACTGATGATACATATACAGTATATACACCTGGTTATTGTGTATGATTAGTTTATTAGTACTATTACATATATCTTACCAGTTTTATTTATGTATAACTGGCAAGTATGCATCACATTAAGTTTAATAGTTTCTCTTAAAACTGTGTAATCCAAAAGGATTACAAATTATTTTTAAGTTTACCAGCCACCATTGTTGTTTGCTGATCTGACAATGATCTGATAATCACAGATCAGAAAAACAATATGTACCACTATCACATAATTCAATACATAAGACTAGATATTTATCAAAGCAACCTTAAAATTCATGAGTTCATCAATTTCTCTTTTCATATGTTCACACTTTATAAAGTGTTTGAAATGCCTGCTGATTGTTTTACTTACCGAAGGCGCTGTAATAGTCAGATTCCGGAATTCTTGATTGCTTACACCTGCTCATCATTTTTCGTTGTTGTGTATTTATAGTCACATTCACTCTCTGCACATTTCTGATCAAGTCTTGCATGTAATTGCCACTGCAGTTTTCTATAATCATAGTCCTGTCTGTCATGGTTCATCTGACTCCTGTCTGGTTATCTTATACCTGTGCTTTTAGACTGTGTGATTTTCATTTGTTTACTCTTCATCATGCCTGGCTGCATATTTTGAGCCTTCGGAAATTCTCTTGTGATTCAGTACTTTTTGTTAGCCATTAGTGTTGCTCATTAAAATCTCTGCACATACAAAAAATAAAAGACCTGTTAGGAGCCACCACAAAATATCTTAGTGATTTCAGAAATGTTTTAGGATGATAATGGGATTTAATTTTTGGCTTATGAAATAACAATATTATAATTTACATTCTGTATTCTGGGGCTGCTGCCAGATTACTGAAGGGAAATAATTAATTAGAATTAATAATTGGTGTGTGCTGTAACTCATTCCATTTGCCATTTGTTCATCAGTGATACATCAAAATTGCTATGAATACAATTGCAGGTGTGCACTTTTTTCAAAATATCTATTATTACAAACTTTTTACAACCCCCATGCTGTGACAATTACCAACTATATACAGGAACTCTACACTGTAAAAAATGGCAGTGAATTTAACGGTAAAAACTGTAAAAATGATACAGTAAAAATCTGTTAAATGGTTAACAGTAATCGTAAACATTGCAGTGAATAACAGTAAATTGACATTCCCAGAATTCCCTGTGTTACATTTTGTTAAATTTAAGGTGGGGGGGGGGTGTTGTTGTTGAAATAACTTTTTCTTCTTAGTTTTTTCTTAGCAGTTTTGTACATTAGGGTTGTATGTTACATCTAATGTTGTTAAATTAATGTTTATTACATTATTTCAGTTTTGTGTGTGTTACCATGATAATGATTAGACACTGTGAACCTTCTATGTATGTTAATATTTAAAACATGCTTATGATAGGCTTTGGTTCATCATGTGACTTTCTCATCACCACCAGCTTTTTTATATCAGTTAATGAAATTACGGTATTTACTTGTAAATTTAAGTGAAAACCGTAAACTGTAAAATTTTGCTACCGTATTTTTAAAATTCCGGCAACCACAACGTTTTTTACTGTAAATTTTACATTGTTTTTTTTTTCAGTGTAAATACCTGTTCATGTGGTATATACATGTCTTGAAAGGTCACACACCTTAACCCTTTAACTGTCATTCTCATTTTTGAATACAGACATAAAAATTCATACATTTTTTATAATTCATGAATGAAAACATTTTGTAATATGATTTTGATGTACATTTTCCATGGTAATGCAATGTCTGATTTTAAAATGCCTTTCAAATGATGAATTTTGAGATTTTAGGTTTTCAGCTGATATATAATTTCTTATGATATCTAAAGCGTGATAGGGAAAAAGACAATAAAGAAAGTCTTTTGTGACAAAGGTCAGAACTCATTTTATGATAGGTGGCACTCTTGACATATATTAATCTATTACTTTTCCTACATAATTTCTAACACAAAAATATGGAAAAACGTCTTTTTAAATATCTATTACTTAGACTTTTCCAACTATGTATAGTTTGTCATGATTAGATTAGGATTTATTTGTAATATGGTGAAGTAAACTTAGGCGTCCCACAGGGGGGACAGTGACAGTTAAAGGGTTAAATAAAAAGAAAATAGATGAAAAGACATATTACATGCATTATTCTGTTTTGTAAATAATACATATGTTACTTTATTGGTTAATTCTGTATATTTGTTTTGATAATTATTATACTATATCTCAGTTAATAAGGTTCTCTGTTTGTAAATTTCACCATCAGAATTTAAGAATGCCATAAATCAAATTTTCATTTCATTTTTGTTTACATTTTAATCCTTGTATAGTTACCTAAATTATTAAAACTAAAATATTACCAATTTAATAGTGCAATGTTTTTATATAAAAACAAATAAAAATATAATTGAAAATGTAGAAGGATAAAAAAATCAAAACTAGTTAAAAAGTCAATACTACAAAAACACTGTCTAGAGAAAATGTTGCAAGAAATGGTTAATACTGACCTTAAGATCCCCTCTGAACCAGTATTTAACTGCTCTAATTGAGGCACAGATGCTTAGGTCTTTCGTTATTCTACCAGCATATAATATGGGACACTATTTCAGGCTCTGTAACTAGACTAGGTCATGTTTTTCTTCTCCCGTGTTCGAATTTCTGGTCCCCACAGGAATACCCTTTCAGAACATCCTTAGTTGCCAGGAAGATTCCTCAAGGTTCTCTGGGCAACAGTCCAGGGCAGGGAAATCTGCCTCAAAGCACCCCAGCAAGGAAAACCCATCAAAAAGGAGGGCCATCACTTCTGAGGCCTCTGGTCTTCACACTTGATTGGCATGTCAGAATGTTTCATGCATTATAAATGGCATTCATTGCACTTTTAAAATGATGTTTGGGGAGTAATTTCAGAGGATATTTCAAATGTCAATCAAGGCTCTTTCGACAGGACCTGCAATCTCAGGCAGATGCCAAGTGTATCATACCCATTTTCATTCCAGTATACTAAATATCAGTCAAGGAGTTGCAACCAGATTTCTGTCAGATGAAGATAGGGTTTCTGAAGTTTAAAGGTTCCTGCATCTATGGACCATAGCATGCTTTGAGCAATTTGATCTTTGATGAATTTAACCCATAACTTTGTTGTGCTCTATCAAATAAGCTGCAGTATAAGAACATCCTCTGACTAAAACATGTGAGTGGCCAGTGTCACATTCAGAAGGAGATTCACTCACACACATAAAGGCCTGCAGCTGTGCAAAACGATGTGAAAATTCAGTTGGCACTCCTGATTTAATTGCCACTTCTTGTTTAAAAAACACGGGCTGTGTTTGCATTGGATGCACATTGTATATCCTACTGTGCATGCAGCAATACCAATGCTCTTTCAACACCTTACATTAAGGTTCCATTAGATAACATTGGTTAGTGTATTAACTGATATTACCAATGAGCAACACATTTGTTATATTTATTAGTCTTTGTTAACGTTTTAATTCTCAGATCCATTTAATATTTTTACCAGATGAAACATTTGATTTTAATAATAAAGTAAATGTTGGAATTAGCAATAACTAAGAATAATAAATGCCTAATAAAATGCATTTTGCATCAGTCAATCAATCAATCAATGTTACCATGCCATACTGACAATACATGAGAATGGGACGAAATGTGAATTATAAATGTGAAATTTAAAGTTTTCTTAAAGCACTCACATTAATTCTTATGTTACAATGGTACTATTTGAGCTTTTATGGATGCTTCAGGATTTTAGGAGAATTTTTTTTACTACTATTGAAGCAGTGAGTTTTTTAACATAGTGTTTTAAATCCTGCTGAACTTGAAAATTTCCATTAAAATTTGCTGAATGTTTGTTAAATATATTGCAATATTACAAATGTTAGTTATGTTGCAGTGTAGAGTTCTGAGATATCCATCATAAATAATTGATTGGTAAGTATATTTAGTGGGCCATTTTGTACCAATGTGACTTTCACAGTTACTTGCACAGATGCAGGCCATCATGTTTGTGTGGGAATGCATGTCAGGTCTGTGTTTTGACACCTTGCCAAGAACTCTGCAATACACTGAGCTTTTAGGATTCAATTTAGACAATGTGGAATGTAAAATAACATATGATATGAAGGAACAAATTGTCATTGTCTAAATTATTGTGATCGTTGTTATTTCTTAATTTTTAATGTATTTATTTGTTTGGTAAACCAGGCAATGAACAAGCTAAAAGTGCACAATCTATATTTAAAGTAAAAAAGAAATCAGTATTACAGATTAAAATAAGGTTTACCTCTCAGAGTTCATCTTTTATTTTCACCATGACATTTATAGAATTCTTGAATAATGTTTGGATCAATAGGATGAATGCACCCTGCAATCACCTAAAAAAAAAAACAATGCCATGTTGGCACTCTAATGCAGATAACACTTTCAAGCTAACCACATAATGCATACATTTTCTGTTGCTTACACTGAAGCAGAAGATCCAACATATGCTTGATCAGCAAATAATAATGTATTTCACTTAACACTTTACAATAAGATTGTATACATTAAGGTTAGCTTCCACAATAGCTGAAAGCATGAAAAAACATTTAAAACACTTAAAAACTGTTTTTTATTTTCACTAAATGTAACATTGTATATTTATAAATTAACACTGGCATAAAAATAAATAAATGCTGTAAAAAATGACTGTTCACTGTTGGCTCATGATATATAATGCATTAATGTTAATGTTTAGAACCATATTGTAAAGTGTTTTCTTTCATTCTTTATTAATATAGAAACCTAGTGCTTCTGAACCAATTTACAGCCACATCTGGACAACAGTCATTACCTAGTGAGCTGCCTTGTTATCTACCATCTATATAGTCAGATGCCAGCAAAATTATGCCTGCCTATCACTTGGAACAGATTTCCTGTCAGGAGTGCCTATGATACATTAAAATGTCTTGCTAGGCAGCTCATTAGGTTTTTGGAACAGAGTGCACTTTTCTAATAAATTCCATAATGTCCTTTACTGCCTTTTGTAAAGAATTAATAAAATGCTATTTTCTTCATTTACAGATTTGACTTGTAAATCTTTGAAGATATTAAATCACACAGACAGAACATTCAGGTGGTTTTCAACTTATGATTTATCTTGGCAGACATTCTGAATTATTCCTTCTGGCACTCATATAAGAAACTGAACAATCACACGGCATTGGATGTGACATACCAAGGATCTGTTCTAACAGGGCAAACACACTATGTGGTGGTCAACATCATCTCATTATCTTTAAACATAAAGGTTTTGAAACATTTTAAAGCATTTTTTTTAAGTGTCTCAGGGTGTTTTCCCTAGAAACGACAACAGTGATTTATCTTACAGTGACTGATCACAAAAATAACAAGCTAACCTGTTTATTTCTTTTAAGTCACAGCGTCATTAACGCTGCAGTGTTCATGAAAAAAATAACTAACCATTTTCTGTGCTCCCTTAAAAACCTAACCACTGAGTATCAAAGCAAACTACAGTGCTTTTGACTTTTGCACAGTTTGTATACCATGTTTACTGAGACACCTGAAAAATCATTGATGCGTGCAAGAATGTGTTGCTCTGTAAAATTTTGATGTTGCCTGCAGGGACAACACCAGTACTTTTTGTAAATACCCAGTAGGATGAGTGCTTTACGCTCCGTGTGATGCCTGCTAAATGGGGATCTGACTGAAAAAAGAAACACTGAATGAAAAAACACCTCCTTTAAAAGCATGCAGAGCAGACAAACCTCTTAGTCAAGATGAGCCTCAAGCTCGGCCATTTCTGAATCAATTATTCATCTGAATTGGATTAGATGGCCCCTGTGATTTCCCTCCTTCAGTCTCCAGTCATCTCTGTCCATGCACGTGTCTGTGGATGGTTTTAGCATGATATGTTTCACATTTCCCTGTTGTGAACATTGCACTCCACTGACCACAAAGCATCCTATGTCAGAAGTTCTTCGGGGTTCATTGGGAGGGTACTGATCAATCCTGAGTGAAGTGAGTGGTCAATGATTCAAGGGATACACAGCCGTTATTCTCTGTTTTGTTATGAGTTTAATCAACTGATCATTTTAAAAACTTTAGAGAAAGGTAGCCTATTGTCCAGTGTGCCCATTGCCTTTTGGCAGCCTGAGAAGCTTCCTCCACATGTCATGAGCACTTGGCCTGGCACTATACCACAGTGCTGATGGTGGAAGACTCCTCAGACTTGCCCTGCCTGCTGGGCAGAGACTTGAGATACTCCAGGTGGCGCCTGGCATCTTCCTGATTGTGTCTCACATAGTAGACCAAGTAGGAGATGACCATGGTGAACCATCCAAACATGGTCACCAACATGGCCACGTCCGTGGTCTTTTTGAGCACCACACACAGGTCCAGGTCTTTGGCCAGCAGGAAAGGCACGCCTTTGGCTCCAGAGTCAGAGGGTTCAGATGTCTGACAGATAATGCCAGTCAAAGACACAGGCTCTAGGTCTAGGCGTGGAAGGGCTGTCTGCAGCCTGCAGTCACAGTGCCAGGGGTTTCCAGTGAGATTGGATCTTGCTCTAACACCTTCAAAGGCATCTGGATCCAGCGTTGTGAGCTGGTTGGACGAGAGATCCAAAAACTGTAAAGAGGCTGCCAAGCCTCTGAAGGCTCCAGGTTCAAGCAAAGCCAGCTCATTATGGGAAAGATCCAGTTCAGCTAGCAATGGAAGATCATGAAAGGCATTGGCAGGGATGCTGGTCAAGAGGTTGTAGTCCAGGTAAAGGCGTCGTGTGTCATTGGGAATGTCCTGAGGGATCTCAGTAAGTTGCAGGTTGCTGCAGCGCATAGTCTTACCACCAAATGAGCCCTCGCTGTCTGAACAGTAACAGCGTTTGGAGCAGGAAGTTGCAGCATGGTGGAAACACAGTGTCATCAGCACTAAGCTGTGAAACAGCAACCACATGACCACAGAGTGTCTAAGCAGCCAACCTGAGGGTAGCAGCATTGTGGGACAGTGGGCATAATCCCTTTAGAGTACAACCTGTGCTGAAGCATCCAGGGGGCTGTACCCTACATCAAAATGCCCAGCTTGCAAGCCTAGAAGATTGAAGAATACAACCAGTTAATTGAAAATATATATTTCAGAATATGTAAAGATCAGTAATGTGTTTTGTTTGACTGCTACTTGCTCCTTGCATAATTTTGAAGTGCCTATTATGCTGTTTTAAAGGTTCCTAATTTTGTTTTGAAGATCTCCTACAATAGGTTTACAAGCATCTAAGGTCCAAAAAAACACTTTTATCATATATAGATCACAAATAACCTAATTTCTCAAATAATATAAAGCAATTAGTTTGAATCTTTTGTCACTCTAAACCCCACCTTTCCACAAGCCTACACTGTAAAAAACAATTTGTCAACTTAAAATAATTTGTAACCTGGCTGCCTTAAAAGTTTAAGTTCAGTCAACTCAAAAAAAGTTTATTCAACTTAAAATGTTAAATTATACTAAGTGACATCTGTTAAGTTTAGCAAACACAAATATCTAAGTTGTTACTTAGTACAACTTAACATTTCAAGTTGACTAAACTTATTTTAGTTGACTGAACTTAAAATTTTAAGGCAGCAGGGTAACAAATTATTTTAAGCTGACTCAACAAATTGTTTTTTTTTTTGTTTTTTTACAGTGCACGCTGCTCCGATTGGCCAGATGGCACAGTCTGTTGTGGTTGGTTTTCTACTTACAGCACATTTCGGAATCGAAATGCCCATTACCATTATCTGAATGTCAGCTCTGGAGGCTTCCTCAATCCTCAGTTATTGTAAACACCATAATGACAGTTACAATGATGTTGACTTTACCATATCAATTCAAGCATGAGTCCGATTATGAAACACTGGAAGAACTGTCTGATTAACCTGAACCTTCACTGCAAGCAAGACTTGCAATTCCAGACCATTTTTGAGTAGTAGGTTTTTCCTTAGCTTCTGGTAAAATTATGAGATGTTAATTCCTGCACTGTAAAAAGTTTTCACCAGTTTCAACTTAAAAACTTAATTTCAGCAGCTGCCTTAAAATTTGAAGTTAAATCAACTTAAAACTACAAGTCGTTTTAACTCATTACAATTAAATGAGTTAAAATGATGATAACACTTTATTTTAAGGTGTCATATGACTTGTACTTTTAAGTTAATTTAATTTGAAATTTTAAGGTGCTAAACCTGTTTTCAAGTTGAAACTGTTGAAAACACTTTACAGTGTGTGTAATTCTTCTCCATCACCATTAACAAGTCTATGTTTATTTCTACAACAGACAATCTGCATTAATCAACACAATTTCAGGTAATAGTAGGCTCACAGCTGATAAGCTGATCTATTTCATGAAGTAGACGTCATTAAAATGATGGGAACACAACAATAGGTTGGAGTTATACTGCTGTGGTATCATTGTAAAAATGAACTGTTTACCACTGACTCCTCGCATATTCACCCTTTGAAAGTATAAAGAAAGAAAATTTGCTTTCACACCACAGAAAACAATGTCTTCTTCAGCAACACAAACCAACTAAAGTGTAAGTGAGGGCAGGTCAAAATAGAAATTGTTCGAAGGCAGCCATAAAAACCACAGACTGGCATTATGCAAATTTGTAACAGATCTATGGAAGTTACGGAAGTGAAACTGGAACTGCTGATTGTTGACATGTTTCTGCAGTTTAGAATGAACCCTAGTAAAAAAGTAATAGATTTAAAATGCATTTATTTTATACTTGTATAAAATAATATGTTCAAGTTAACATATAGTTAACATATTTACTGACATATTACTTAAGATTTGCTGATATAAAAATTGTACTACCTGTGCACAATGCACATTTTTTAATGTTAAGCCTAAAATATGTTTTATTGTCACTACTGACAAGGATTGTAGGATCTTTAAATAATATCAGTCTTTAAATGCTAAATATTTAAACTTTACCTAAAGTATACTTGCAATAGTTTCACTTTAGCACAATTAAATATACTTAAGTATATCTTTATTTGGAATTCAGCACTACTCCTGCACAATTAGTGCATTAAGTGCAAAAGCTGTTAGCTGTTCCTATTTAGCAGACTTTAAATATACCAGTTCAGTACATTAAAAGTACAGTTGCAGGGCATTTTTATTAAGTACATAATATATGAATACATTTCAGTATATTTATTTTTCAGTAGGGAATTCTTTCTTTTAAAATAATAAATTTATTTGTTGTGCACTTTGAACTTTAAAAGACCTTTTACAATCACAATCAGTTATATCACGCACTGCATGAAATTTATTTGAAAAAGCATAACACAGGCACTTTAAGACTTTGTTTACAATATTTGGTCAAAATGATTCCTCTAATTAAAACAGACTGCCTTTAAACCATTTCACTGCGAATGTATACAAACAGAGATACAATATCAAACATGTCAAAAGGATAAATAATGCAAAGATCATTTTCAGCTATATTTCTCAGTCCTTTTTAATACCGTATAATACCATTGTCTTGACATTACAAATACACATTAATGAAGCCATGCCATTGTTTAACTGAAGCTATGTACAATCTCTTACTAAATCTAATTTCATCCCTTATATAGACCCTTCCAGTGTCTATATGCAGTATGCACAGACAAACAAACACAGAGCCATACATATGCAAGTATCACAAACACACACAGCACAGAAATTAAAATTAATAACTGACTGATGCCGTAACCTTTCAATTTTAATTTACTGATGGAGAATGGTGCGCTTGACGCTCAAAGCAATGGGGTTTTAGCTATTATTATTTCCCTACTGGCGTCATACCCTTTTTACTAGACATACTAAGCAAAGCTCTCACAATTAAAAAAAACCTTCAAAGAATATGCACTCACGTTGATAACAGAAAAAATGGCGCTTCCTCAAAAGTGTTGGTTGATTGAAATCCCTGCTATGCTGGCCTAATTCACAGCTCTGCCTCAGGCATTGACGAAATCAAGGACTGACAAAAGATAACGTGAATAAGATGTGAACAAGATGTTTCTTCAAGAAGAAATTTTAAATAGGCAGAACATTTGCACACAACAGTTATATTACTTTGTTGCCAGATGTCTTCCTTTTTCTTATTTATTTATTTATTTATTAAATCCAATATGAATTGCAAAGCAGAGTAACCAATGCGCCTACTTTGTTCTAGTTTTTGATGATAATGATCACTTACATGGTTATTCTAATGCCCTGTGAGATTTTTTGTTTATTTATTTATTTATTTATTTATTTTGCACTATTGTGTTTGAGAACTCACATTTTATGTTTCATTCATGATTACACACATTGATTGCTGAACTTCCCTATGTTCTCATACTTTTTTACCCCTTTTTACCCAGAAGCATTTCAGAAGCAAGATTTAAACTCCACACCTTGTCCTTTTTGGGATTGTGCTTGTAATAAGGATTTGTGGTGTCTTATAACAATGTGTGTTTTTCAGCTTTGAGGATGAACCTTTCGTCATACATTTGTTGCCTGCTAGCAAGGATGTAGTGATGTAAAATACGCTCATTAATCTTCACAGGGTGTTTCCTTTAAATACGACTTGATTTTTTTACTTTTATTTTGTATTTGATGTGCGGCTTGAATGTGGCATCCGTCAAAAATAGACTAGGGGCCTATATTTAACAAAGAAGAGCGGAGAGGCGCTTCTGGGACACTTCTGAACCGTGCCGCTGGTGTAAACACAAGCATTGACTAGAGTGGCTGCGATCAGCTCCGGTGGCCATGTCGGAACCGTAGCGTGCCGCAGACATATGCAGTGTAAATAAGGGGTTATTATGGATGGATGCACTTTATTGGACTTATTTTGGACTGATAAAAAGAAACACCCGCCTTAATATTATAAATCTTGGAAGTGCCAGGATAATTTTTAATATAAATCAGATTAGATTTGTCTGAAAGAAGGAAGTCATATACACCTAGTATGCCTGGAGGGTTAGTAAATCATGGGCTAATTTTCATTTTTGGGTGAACTAACCCTTTAAATATTACATTCAGATTATCTAGACAGAGAGGCCCAAGTGAAGAATGCTAAACATTTTAGAAAGGCAGATGATTCCTTGCCTTACTCTAGAATTGTGACAAGACAACTTATAGTCAAATTATAGTCTAATGTACATGATACAGTGCATGTTGTGGTAAAAGCAGTGAGCTGTGAGATTTGACTGCCATGGTTTCGCAATAGGTACCCTTTTTTATCTGAAGTATTCCTGGGCTTCACTGGAGAAATGTTCATGAAATTTCTTATTAAAAAAAAAACATAAAACCAAGTAGAAATGTAAATGGATTTGCCTTAATGCCTCCATTTCTTTTAATCACTCAACTTCTATCAATAAACCCAACCTCCAAAGATATATCAGCAACCCCATATGTGCTAAGTGACAGATGGAAAGACACCTAAAAATATTCTGATTCATTTGAGACAGATTTAGTGATTTTGTTTTCTCTTCATATTGCCATTTGCACTTGCAAAGTGCAACAAATGCTATTTTATTATGGGCTAAATCTACATCTGTGTTTGATAAACTGCCCAGATAAATCTTCATTTGAATGCTAACTTAATTAGCCTTACCACAAACACTGGTCATTCTAAATATTGCAGATGGAAAAGACAGCAGCCCAAATGATGTACAGTACAAGAGAGGGCAGGTAAGGAACACTGCCTGCTATTCGAACTGTGGTTGCCATTTTGGATATTTAATCCCACCAATGTTGTAGTCAGTAATCCATAATAATAGTTTCACTTAAGACGCAGCTCGTTCTGTCTGAAGTGGAAATAACAGCGAACAACAACTTGTTGTATAATTCACACTTTTTTATTTATTTTGTCCAATCTTCTAAAAATAGATTCCCACCTTAGCTCATTAATATATCAGCAGCATATAAGAACCGGCTATCCTCTTACAAATCTTCAGGGCAACATGCTCTAGAAGGCAGCTGCCTTGGTTGGCTGCAATAATTTCCAACCTTAACCAATAAACTGTAAAACTGATTTCAACTCTGCACAAGCCAGCTGTTTCCACCAATATAAAAATCACTGGTCCTCTCTTTATGTATTGCATCACCTCTTATTATCTATAATTCTGAATTCTCCAGTACCAAGTCACTGAGTTTGTAGTTGACAAATGGCAGTGGACCCGCCACTGTCCACTTACGCAGATTAAAAATGAAATCGATCTCTAAGTACCTCTTAGTATCACATAACAAGTGGGAGTATCCTAAAGGAGGGACTGTTTGTTGAAGGGAGAGGGAAATAAGACGTTCTAGACTACAAAAGCAGCTGAAATGCCACGCAAATAGATCCTTAACTGAAGGCTGAAGAAGGAAGAGAGAAAGAGAGAGAGGGAGAAAGGAAGACATTAGCTCAGCTTTCATGCCTCAGTGAGCAAAGTCTTCCCCTGCCAAAAACCAAACCAAGACAGTTATTTACCCAGGTTTAAAAGAAAAGCAATTTTTTGCCTTGCTGTACCATAAAGTTTTATTTATTAAAGTGCAGAAGGGGCGATGAGGATGAGCAAAGTGATAGACCATAGGTTAGATAAAAGTCACAAACCCCCAGGAAAAGCTGTACCGCTCATAAATACACAACAGGGTTCTGTCATGACATTTTCGCAAGTGATAGTGTGGGCTGGACACATAAGGAGAGACAGACAGACAGTGAAAGATGAGGACAACAAAGACCTAAAACACAGATCCGCAGAGAAATACAACTGAGAGTGACAGGAAAAAATCAATGATAGCTCAATGGCAGCTCAATGGATAGAGATGACAAAATAAAGGTTGAAACAAGACATGAGAGGGAAGCGTGCAGGGGGGTGAGGAGAAACCACACAGGATGTTTACATGATTCAACAGAGAGAACAAGAGAGGAAACAAGAGAATCTGAGGAGCAAGTCTTACATTACAGATGAGAAGAAAGAAGAGAAGGATGAAAAATGAGGTTAAAAGTTTCAGGACAGAACATTTTGGAGGAGAAAACGAACACGTTTAGACTAGAAAAGAAAAATAAAACAGTGAGTTAGTGAATTAAATGCTATTATTTATTAATATAATGGATGAGAGCCACAAAGTCTTGTTGGAAGCATGGGATGCTGGTGTGCTGGTTTACCCACCACACTTCTTAACTGGTTTATGGTATTAGGTATTCCTGCTGACCAACAAACCACCAAACCAGCACTAATCACCAACAAACTCAGCATGGAAATGCATGTGATTTGTATGATCAGCCATGGACATGTAGATATTTTCGTCTAGCAACTCCTGACTTGTACTGCTATGACTTTTCAGTGAACTTCCATAAGATTTGTGTCCAGACTTTCAAACAAGAATACAAATTACAGTGAAGAGAACGAAAAATACATTAGAGTAGGTATGGGAAAGGAGGAAAGAAGCTTTGACAGAGCTGCACTGGACTGTACTAAATGACATGTCATTAGATAAAACTTGACTGAGATGATAATTGGCCTGATATTGCCACTTTGTCATTTTATTAAACAGTCACTCTGCTGAATGTGAGGATTATAAGATGAGACAGACTGGTGGATAACTGACTCTAGAAAGCTCTAACATTAAGAGTTGCAGTTAAATGGATGCTAACAGATATGTTTTAACGACATCTTTGGCTATACTGAGCTAATGGATTCTTCAAAAGAGCCATGTTGCACATATTATTTAAAATCATGTTGACTCTTTAAGGACTGAAAATGTACTCTGTAGTAGGAGACTGTAAAACCCTTTTTTAAATGATAATATTTCACAAAAGTAGTAATATTCAAATTATTTCTAAACTTTATTTAACAAGATTGAGTGACATTAACACAAAGTAATTTTCAGGGTCAGATCAAGTAGGAATAGCTCTTCAGGGTAACTGCACATTTTCAGTTTTACAGTGTACACCGTTGTGTCAATGTAAAATGTGTGTGGGTGTTGAGATAACAGAGAATGGTGGTTAAAAAACAACTAGATTATAATAGCTATTTGATGTACACAAAATATGTCTGAGGCAGCTCGTCATTTGGTTTAGTCTGTCTTATAAAACCATCACAAGCTTTAATCTTGAGAAATAGTCTCAGTCTACAAACTGTTGTGCTTCCTCATCTCTAGTCTTGTTTAATAATTCATTTCAAACAATGTCTGCGCGCTCCTGACTGTTGGCAGTGTGTGATAGTTTACACGGAGACCCTGCTGCCAACCTGTACTGTTCAATTATCTGTTTTTTTTTTTTTTTTAAATCAATAATCTACAGAGACCAATCAATGGCCAATATTCATAAATCACACAAAATCACCATGATGCACAAACTCTTTCCTATTATCTTCAAGGTCTAAAGGTGAATAGACAAATGAAGTGATGTATAAATAAAGAGCAGATTTTATGACCTTGGTGTCTCCACATAGATCACTGAACAGACACAGACATACTTAATTAAATACAGTAGTTATTGTCCACACTAATTATTTAAACAACTCCACTGTAGGAAATGTTTTGTTTTGTGCTTCATGTTGTAACTTCATAATACATTTTATTGAAGTAAAAAAGCATATGAACCAACCTGACCACATTATTTTTAGGCATAATTACAAATGGCTCCTCATGATAACAACTGCACATTTTTACTTTTTGTAGCGTATTTATTAATATGAAAATGTAAAGACATCTAAAATCAACCTAAACATATATAACATTTTAGTACGAAAATAAATATTTTATTTATTTGCATTGTTTGTGTTCGTAACAATTTGTGTTTTGCAAGTTTTACAAGAGTCAAAAGCGTCTTTTAGTTAGTTATACACAGTTCTTTTTAATTCACTAGGCTAGAGGCGTGACTTCTGAAAGAAAGTAGCATTACAAATAAAACCAAGAGTTCACACTGTAATTGTAAACCTTCATTACACACCTAGATACTGTCTCAAAGCTTATTGAAGAGCTGTGAAGTGTGTCTTATTTTCTTCATTTAAACGCGTTGGAATGTAGCGTGCGTTCATTGCACTTCTCATTCAAATACAAGACTGACTCACATTTCTCCTCTCTGTCTTCTGAGATCTCCTCTGCTCTTCTCGGCATTCACCTTCGCGTGTTTGCGGTGGAGAAGGGAGTTCAGTATCATTTGCGCAAATATTCCTACTGGTTTAGTGCTGGAGCTCCGGACACAGCGCGAGCCGTGGACGCGTTTGGACGCGGAGAGAGAGAGAGAGAGAGAGAGAGAGAGAGAGAGAGAGAGAGAGAGAGAGAGAGAGAGAGAGAGAGAGCGAGCACGAGAGAGAGCACTGATCAGTTTCTATGCAACCAGCAGCACACATCAGCACAGCATCAGAGGCTACAAGGAATTTAGTCTGGTGATTCCAAATGACTTGGTATGCTAACTTCCATGAACAATTCATTCAGTGTTCATTCATAAGGTTTTCATGACTCTTGATTCAGTTACTTTCAATATTCATATTTTAAACTATAAATAAACTACTTGTGATGTTTGCTTATACCATATGACAGTTAGCAAGTGTATTCTAAAATTATTTTTGTCATCTAATAAAATAACACATTATAGATGTTGAAGTGTAGTTAGAATGAAGATTAATAGTGGGTGCAAAAGCATGCACTATTTATAACAGCTTGAGTTGTTTTTTTTCTCAGTGATATAATGTTAAGCCTGTGGTGTCTGTCCAGTCACATTTAAAGGTTAATCTGTGAAAAGATCACTGATGACTCCCCCATGCTGAAACATGACTTGTTTCATATTATTTACTTCTGCAAATGTAGCTGCCACATGCTGGCTTGACAGACATATTGCAGTATTGTTTAATATTAACAAATTAATTGAACTTTTCCTCTAAACCCAAAGGCTATATTTCTTCTAGTACAGATCCTGTCATTTTGTTTAGACAGCAGAAAAAAAAATCACTCGCATGTGTTCTTTCTCTTTCTCTGTCTCACACACTCAAACTAAATCAGACAGCTACTTAAAATGATGACCTGCGTGTGGGTGGGCTGCTATTAATTCTGATTGATCTGTGGCTTGCTGGAGCACTTATGGACTTAATGTAACAAGATGTTTGTGTGTGTGTGTGTTTGTGGCACTCTTTCTAAAATGATTGTCTGTTATACTTTTGTATTATCCTGTGATATTGGAACAAGATGTATGTCGAAGCTGCACTGTATTATATTAAAAATCAAAGCAAGGGGGTTTTGTTACATAATTCATCTTCAAAATTCTCAGCCACACCAGTATTTCGCCCTTGAAATGTGAGTCAATCATACTGGGGCTGCTTAATCTGTAGAAGATTGTGTTGTGCCCACTGCATGACCTTGCATACTCTGTGATAAGCCCAGATCTTC
Organism: Labeo rohita; assembly: GCF_022985175.1. Lineage (NCBI taxonomy): Eukaryota > Metazoa > Chordata > Actinopteri > Cypriniformes > Cyprinidae > Labeo > Labeo rohita. Next base: position 23,236,126 of record NC_066880.1, read on the forward strand.
AGGACAGAATTTACACATATTAGATCTGTGCACAATAAAGTATTACAGGTTATATATACATATACATTAGCATTCAAAAGAGTACTTTTTACATTAATTATATACTTTAAAAGATTATAATTAAATTCAAACTTAATGTAATGCTTTCAGACACGTAACTGCACGTTAACTGCAATTAAATGAAAATTAAGTGGTTTAAATTGTTTACATTTATAAATTAATGTCTGTTTTTTTATCCCCTTAAGTAGGAATTGAGTACATCTTTATGTGTAATTGTATAATTACAATCAAGTACTTTGAATGCATATTACCTGCAAGTGCAGATTTTTAACAGTAAACTACAAGTGCACATTAAATACATCAATTAAGCACACTACTTTTTCACAAGGGTAGTGAGAACATCAGATAACTAAATCAGGTAACTAAATCACCTTGAATTCAGCTTTAGGCAGAAGATATTCCATCACTATAGATAAGAAGAGAAGAATGCAATTATGCAAATGACTACTGGCAAACAGACAAACAGTTCTACAACATCTTTTCTTCAACACTATTAGTCTACACATTACGCATAGTTAAGGTTAGTGATTTAAACAAACCTTAAGCCCTGATCTTTAAACACTGGCATGTAACTCATTTGTGCTATGAATGAGGTTGAATCATATGGCATGTTGAGAAGAGGAGTGCTATTGTATTTATAAGTTATTGGACTTACAATTCTTGTCTGGGATAAAGGCAGAGGAAAAAATGAGCAAAATATATCCATAAACGTATAATAATTAAAGGAAAGACCTGAGCCTGATCTTTTTATCCAACAAACCACATTTAGGCTCTAGGCTGAAAGCAGATCAAAGCACTTCAGAATGATGTGGAAGTGGATTAAAGTAGAGCATCTTTCTCATCATTCAAATCCAATCATCTCACACAATAAGGAAACACAATCCAGCCCGTACATGGTGATCCGACTTCACTTCTGTGAGTGGTGACTATGAAGTTCAGGAACTATAGAAGTGTTTTCTGTACTATTGAAATGTTCTAGGTTCAGTGCAAGTTATGTACTACTGACGTCATACTGTCAGTTAATCATTTCAATTTCTTTATTGTTTTCTTTATTTTTAAGTAGTCTTAACACTGTGAGAAAAAAATGTGAGAAAATCTTACCTTTACTGGTACAATCCCAGCTCAAAAACAAACAAACAAAAAAATCATTCTATATTAATATTAACGTGTACGTATACGTAAGTGAAAATATAAGCATAAACATATATTTATAGTTAATAAAAATGTTACGGTGAACATTTTATGGTGAATTGCAGGCTAAGCGCACGTGACATGCCATTCATAAGTAATCCGGCGGCTAGAAAAGAAAAAAAAAATCCCAAAATGAAGCACATATATCAGTTTCAGGTACGTTCATTGTTTTGGCTGTTGACGGTAATAACGTGTTTTAGTGTCGGTAATAATTTTACCACCACCAACGCATCTGCCTTAGTATTCTAGTGTCCATGGCGTAAAATTGATTATATAAAAACAATGAGGCAATAATTATTGACTAATAATAATAATATGGTTCCATTGAATAACACTGTTAAAATGCATAAGCTAATACAAAATAAACAATTTATGTACATTAGATTTTATTACAAATGCATACAATTGGAAGTCTACTAGTCAAGACATTGCAGCAGTATAAATGGATATATACTTTTTTTAAATAAACTTCTGTTACAGCTAGCCAGCTAGTGTTGGCATCTGTTACCTTCTAAACAAAGTATTCACTGGACAAAAACGGTTTTAAATATAAAAAGAAACATTCTCTCACTTTTAACTGCCTTTATTTGTAACGTGTAATTTTTTATTTTAACTTAAAACATTAAACAGCTGAGACATAAACTCCACTGACAGTTGTTGTATGGCCACCAGCTTCTTTAAGCGCTACAGTGCATCTCATTCTCATGAACTACTTATTGCCACCTCTGAAATAAGTCAATTTCTGAAATTTCTGTAAGTGTTATTACTAGAAAGTTGAAGCATTTAGGAACAGCAGTAAATCAGCCACAAAGTGGAGGACCACATATGTTGCGCAAGAACTGTACAGCAGGAGCTTCATGGAATGAGTGTCTATGAGGAAGCAACTACATGCAAGACTCATATCACCAAGTACAATGCCAAACACTGAATGGCGTGGTGTAAAGCACACCACCATTAAACTCTGAAAGAGTAGAAACTTGTTCTGTAGAGTGTCGAATCATCCTTCTTTGTTTGGATGTCTAAACAGTGAGTCTGGGTTTGGTAGATGCCAGGGGACCTTTACCTTCCAGAAGCTATTTTGGAAAATGTTACACTTTCAACTTTGTGGGAACAGTGTGGGGAAGGCCCTTTTCTAATTCAGGATGATTGAAGTTCCATAAAGACATTGCTCTTCACGGTCACTGCTGTGCAGACTCAATGGTCACACTACACTTTTCATATCTCTTGTTGAGAGTGATCCTTAAACCAGTGTGTCATCTGTTTTCTGCATCCTGCTTAATTCACAGAATATTCTGCAAAGTCAGTATGAAGGATAGTGATGTAATTTCATATTGACTAGTGAAAAATAAAGCATGCACATGCTGGTGAACAGAATGGATTATAATGATAGCATTGATTACATTAGAACAGCATAAGATCACTTTTAAATGTTGTTCCTGGTTTTCAAAATATCAATAAATCCTTTTAAAATGCAGTATTGGACAGTATAATTTGAAGAGACATTAAAGGAGAACTCCACTTCCAGAACAACAATTTACAAATAATTTACTCACCCCCTTGTCATCCAAGATGTTCATGTCTTTCTTTCTTCAGTCGTAAAGAAATTATGTTCTTTGAGGAAAACATTTCAGCATGTTTCTCCATATAATGGACTGATATGGTGCCCCGATTTTGAACTTCCAAAATGCAGTTTAAGTGCAGCTTCAAACGATCCCAAATGCGGTTGTAAACGATCCCAGCCTAGAAAGGTCTTATCTAGCATAACGATCAGTTATTTTCATAAAAATAATACAATTTATATACTTTTTAATACCAAATGCTCGTCTTACTCTGCCTGGACTGTTTTTCTTCCAGTTCATGACAGTGAAGGTATGTTGAAAAACTCCCGTCTCATGTTCTCCCTCAGCTTTGAAATCGCCCTATATCGCTGTTTTACCTTTTTTGTTAAGGATGTTTGATCATCTTTGCATCTTCACTTTTCACTGGGTTGGTACTTCTGCAGCGATGTAGGATGATTTTGAAAGGATTTTTGAAGTTGAGGGAGAAAATACGATTGGAGTTTTTCGACATACCTTAACTGCCTTGAGTCAGAATACACAGAGTTCAGGGAGAGAAAGGCAAGAGGAGCATTTGAGATTAAAAAGTATTTCAATTGTTTTTTTTTTTTTTTAATGAAAATAACCAATTGTTTCGCTAGAAAAGACCCTTCTTCTTTGGATGGGATTGTTTACAACTGCATTTGGGATTGTTTGAAGGCGCATTTTAACCGCCTTTTGGAAGCTCAAACTCGGGGCACCATAGTAGTCCATTATATGGAGAAAAATGCAGAAATGTTTTCCTCAAAAAACATAATTTCTATACGACTGAAGAAAGAAAGACATTAACATCTTGGATGACAAGGGGGAGAGTACATTATATGTGAATCTTTGTTTTGGAAGTGGACTTCTCCTTTAAGTACATTAAAGTTTTGCCTTTAATTTGTTTTGCCTTTTAAAAATTATTATACCCAAAATTTATACTGGAATACTATGCACTTAAATTCAAAAAAGGTCTTCACATGAAGTGTTCCACATACACTGAGTCATAATGGAAATGTTTGGGTGGAAAAATTATATCTTACTTCTACAACCATACTTCCACTGTACAAATACCTGCTGTAATGTAAAAAGGAAGTAAACACTGTTTTGTCTTGTTGCCCTTTCAGCATAAGGGTAACACTTTCCCATGATGGTTTCAGAAAGGCAAACAAAGAACTTGGCAGGGTGGGTTCCTAAAGGTTACTGAGATGCCCCATGCATGATTTAAAAATAATTAAGTGATTAAGGACTATGTCATACAATGAATTATATAAATATATTAAGGGGCAATGCTGTAATGGAAATGAGTTATATTTTCTTTTGTAATAGCATTATTGATATCCATACTTAAAATGCTATTTAAGCATTTGGGAATTTTTTTACTAAACTTAAAATTCGATGTCAATATCTCCAGCGTCCACACAACCATAAACCATAACAACAAGCTTGGGGCTCCCCCTTTTGGTCATGAACAACACTTACAGTAACACAGAGTTTAAAACAGTTTGTCTAAAAGCCCCCAGAGATTAGGACAAATGTAACTGTGGTGTAAGTAAATAAAATAAAAGAAAGAAAGAAAGAAAGAAAGAAAATAAACAAAATAAATCATAATAAAATAAAGTACATGATTAAATCTTTTGGTAGTGCAAGTAAAGTGTCTAGCCTGCTCTTGCATAATAATGAATGGATAAAGTTTTATATATGCATATTGTTGTTTACTGTGCTGTAATGGACAGTAAATTTAAATAGCATTGTGTTGCAGGCAGTAAAGTTGATATATTATTTTTAAGTTTATATAATATTCGCTTGACTTAAACTTTTCTGTTCTTGTGCAGTTTATCTGCTGTTAGATCACTTTATAGTAGTGAAAACAAAGCAAACATTTTTTAAAGCCCATTGCTGTATTTCTGCTGCAGGTGTTCTCAGTGGTTGTCTCGGCTCAGTTTGCCGAGTGGCTGCAGTCTAATCCGGTTTGCGTGAAACAAACCTGCTCCCATGCAGGTTAGAGGGCCTCCTTGCCTTGGTTAAAATCACAGCTGGCAGCGGTGGGATTCAAACCCACACCCCCAAAGAGACTGGCGCCTTAATCCAGCGCCTTAATCTGCTCGGCCATGCTAACTTGTTGGGTCACGATCCACAGCTCACTTCAGCAGGTGGAAAGGCTTCACAATACTGACTTTGCCAAGCAGCTGCACTCTAATCCGGTTTGCATGAAACAAACCTACTCCCATGCGGGTTAGAGGGCCTCACTGCCTTCGTGGGCCCTTTTCTGCCCTCTCCCCACCCCAAAGACAGGGAGAACGGCGCCACGGGTCGCCTTCGCAAAGGCCGTCTGAGTTTTTTGCTCAGGCGCAAGAGCCTTCCAAAAATCTGCCCTGGCAGCAGTGGGATTCGAACCCACGCCCCCAAAAAGACTGGAGCCTTAATCTAGCGCCTTAAACTGCTCGGCCACGCTACCCCGTGTGACGCGGTCCCCCCTGCTGCTTTCCACCAACTTTTTATTCCTGTTGCGCTACGGCACAAGCCAATGCCTTGAAATTCTCCGCCATAAAGGCCTCCTTCATACAGGGGTACGCAGTCCCCCTGCCTGTGGAGTGCAGGTCCATCTCTGATCAAGCACACCTGAACCCGCTAATCAAGGCCTTTGGGGCTTACTTGAAAATGGCAGCCAGCTGTGTTGCGTTTCAACTCAAAATTATCAGGCAACTGTTATTTCACCAAAAACTTTCCATGAGTGACATTGGCTGTCTCCATTCTTGTAGGCTACTCATGGCTTTTTGCTATTATATTTTTAAAAGTCGTTGGAACGCTTTTTTTAAAGCACCAATACTTTGACTGTATTTGATGGGTGTCCCTGCGTCAACAGGGTGCCTCTGTTAGGGTGGAGCAGAGGCTGGGACAGGTTTCCAGTATTGACTTTGCTAAAAAGCAAAGAAAGCGAAAACGGCTGAGTTTGGATGAGCACGTAGCGTCACTTCTCCAAAGGCCTCTTTCATACAGCGTTACGCAGTCCGCCTGCCTGTGGAGTGCAGGTCCATCTCTGATCAAGCACACCTGAACCCGCTAATCAAGGCCTTTGGGGCTTACTTGAAAATGGCAGCCAGCTGTGTTGCATTTCAACTCAAAATTATCAGGTAACTCACTTCCGGTTTCAATATGAGCGGGTAGCACGTGTTCTTTGACAGCTCCGCACTAAATCCAATAAAATACATTCAGGACATCTTTTAATAACTTTTTTTTTGTTAGGAAAGGAACAGGTTTCTGATTTACAGCTGATTTGTCAGAGTTGCTGGTTTAGAATACTCATAGTTAAACATGCCAGCCAAGCTTTGTAAAGCAGCGGATCATGCCGCGTCCGCCTCGGACTCTAGTACAGAAGATGCAGCGGCTGAAAATACTCAGGACTTGGGCAACGCAGCAATTCTTAGCGCAATCTCTTGTCTGCGCTCAGAAATACGCTCAGTCAAATCTGATTTAGGGGAGATAATAGACTCCAAAATTGAACAACTTGCTGTTTTGATACGAGGAGAACTCACGGCGTTCCAGCAGGAGGCCAGCACTGCGATTTCGGCAGTTAAAGTCACGGTGGACGAGCATACCTCAAAGCTGGCAAGCTTGGAAACTAGCGCTTCTGCTTCCTCGGATATGATAGTTAAGCTTGAGCAAGAAATGGGCCGTTTGAGTCAAGTGGTTGAGCAACTTACGGACAAATGCATGGACCTTGAAGGACGTAGTAGGAGACAAAAGAAGACATTAAAGAAGGGGCCGAGTCCGGAATGAAACCGAGGGACTTTATGGCGCAACTTCTGAAGGAGGCATTATCGCTAGATAATCTGCCACTTGTGGATCGAGCTCATCTGGCATTGCGAAATCGTCCCGGAGATGAAGAACCACCAAGGGCCAAGATGCGGCAAGTCACTTTTAAGGGACAAAGAATCAACATCTTCCCCGATTATCCTCCAGTGGTTGTGAAACGTCGCGTGTTGTTCAAACGAGCAAGGGAACTGTTGAAGGACAAACCTGGTGTCAAGTATGGTCTACAGTATCCAGCAAAATTAAGGGTCACATACAACAGCAAGGAACATTATTTCACGGATCCAGACAAGGCCGTTAAGTTTGCGGAAAACTGCTTCGGATCAGGGTGACTGTTCTAAAGACGTTGCTTAATTGAGATAAGTGCGATCACTCGTGCGTTGAGTGCATTTTTTTTCCCTCTCTCTCTTTCTTAGGCACAACCATTCGGTACCTGTTCCTTTACTTTCCTATATACTCTGAAATGTTCTTCTGAAACTCTTCACTGCGGAGCTGCGTTGATTTAATGTTTGAAGGTTAAAAAATAATATATTCATGTTAGGTGTTTTCTAGAATATTTAATTTGTGTGTTAATACTCATATTATTACTGTTCTGATATTTTTATTTTACCTTTTTTTTTCAACTCAACACAGGGCTCTCAAGTTTTAGAAAAAGTTTGGAGTGAGATTATATCTGTTAGGAGAGGAGCCCCTCGGCCCCACGCAATTCTCTCCAGTTTTTGCTAGAAGTTAAATTTGATCTATTGTTCATAATTGACCAGCACAAAATAGAAACTATAACAACTGGTAAGTTTGATTAAAGTCAAATTCATAAAAAATAAAAGAAAATGTCTTGTATATTTCAAAAATACAAATGTTTCAAAAATCAAAAGAAATTTGGCCTCAAATGAGCCAATGAACAGCAGTGCTCAATGTAGATACTGTAGGCCTACACATACAATATTGCAAAACTTGCTCTGAGCATGTAAAGCTGTGTGTGTGTGTGAGAGAGAGAGAAAGTACATATTTCAGTATATGAATGGCATTTTGTATTGCAAGTGTTTGTTGCACATATTTATGCCTTGATGACAGTGGAAGGGGCTCAAACTTAACTAGTAACTAGTTGCATGTAATGGAATTACACAATTTAATTACAAAATAATTGTAACTAATCGGTTACAGTTGCTGAGAAACAATGTAAATTACAATGTTAAATTACAGTTACTTTAAATTACATCTGAATATTTTCACACAGATTTGATTAATTTCTTTTCCAAATTGCATTGACTGCTCTAAAATATGAGACAAAATGTTTCAGAAGTTTAGGACACAAAATAGGACACATGCTTATTCAATAACTGATTTATTTCCATATTTTGGTTTATGTATATGTGTTATTTTTTAAGATTAACTGTTTTTTTTTTTCTCCAAGGCATTGTTAGATGCCAGTGTTTCCGGTCATAGCTATGCAAGGATTTCATTTTAAAAATGGTATCATAGCTATTAAACTATATCTTCTAAGATTTTAAATCTGTATTTAACCTAACCTAAGCTAGGCGCTAAAGTCTGATTTTGTGGTGGCTGTGCTTTAAAATTAAATTACTAATCTCTGATTCAAGTGATGAAGGATTTTGTAAATCTGACAGTAATTAGTGTTGAGTGCTACTGTAAGGTTAACCCTGCCTGCTTTAAAAGTTTCAAAAGGATTAACAGTTAAAAACATTAGTCAGAAATTTAGAAAAGTAATCAATTTGGATAAATTTGTCTGTTTTATCAGATTTATCAATTATCTAGTCCTTTCCTTAGTTTCCAGTAGCCAAACTTAGTTTAAGGTGTTGGAGAGCTAATTTTGCATAAATTTGGCTATATTCCCCAACATCAGCTCTCACTATCTTTGATGCAGGCAAGTGATTTCGTCCAGGAATCGTAAAATGAAGAAAAAGAAAGAAAACAAAACAAAACAAAACAAACAAACAAAAAACAGAAGAATGGGTTACCTACTGCATTTATTGTGTTAGTTTTTAGTAAATACAAATGGCAACGTCCGCTCCGTGACCGCAACGCGACCACCGCCTCATCTGCACAAAACGCTTTCGCTGTGCAGCAGCCCCGCGATCGACGATTCCACCTCTTGCCTCGTCCCGTGTGTGCGCGTCCATGTTGCCGAGTGACGAACGTGACTGGAACGTGATCACGTAATTTACCCGAAAACAAAAAAAAAATTCTAATTTCTGATATTTGCTGGTAGGTGGCATTTAACTGTCAAGACAGCTATGAACTCCCCCTGCAAGCCTGCGCCTCGTCCATTAACATTATATAGCGGGACAAGTTATCCCTTACTTTTTAGCGTGAGAAATACAAGGTGTGGCGTGAGAGCGTGTGAACTAGTTGAAATGCGTGTGTCTCACGGTGAATGCGTGAGACTTGAGAGCCCTGTCAACATCTACGTTTAGCCTATTTCGTGTCATACCGCTGGTTGGTGGGTGGGGTGGGAGCCTGTTTGAGATACGTCAAGGCGGTAAAATGTGTGGTGATAATAATTTATTAGCGTCTGAATGATGCAAAGTAATGCTGTAACATCAGGTAACAGACAAGGGCTTGTTTTCGCTTCGTGGAATGTGAAAGGAATAAATCACCCTGTTAAAAGAAGTAAAGTACTATCACACTTAAAATCACTTGCTGCGGATATAATTTTTCTGCAGGAAACACATCTGAAACTTGATTCCAAGGATAAGATGAAATGCAGGTGGATAGAAAATATTTATCAGTCCAATTTTTCTGTTAAAGCTTGAGGGGTTGCTATCCTAATACGAAAAGGTGTACCATTTAAACTTAAAACCTTGAAAACAGACAAAGAGGGTTGGTACATTATATTATCTGGCGAGATGCATTCCTTCCCTATTACATTAGTGAATGTTTATGCCCCAAATTATGACAAACCAGATTTTTTCAAGAAAGTGTTCAATCTTATTCCTAATATGTCTCAAACTAATCTAATCGTAGGGGGGGACTTGTGTATTAGACTGTGTATTAGATGCGTACCTGGACAGATCATCATCTAAGAGAGCCCCTCAGTCTAACTCAAGGAATTTTTTAATACATTTATTAATAACTCTAATTTAGTGGATATATGGAGACTTTTTCATCCCACCGAGAGAGATTACACCTTTCATTCACAAGTTCACAATGTATACACACGCATAGATTACTTTTTGGTAGAAAATAAATTCATTTCCAATGTCATGAATAATAAGATCCATGATATACTCATTTCAGATCATGCTCCTGTTACATTTGAACTTAATAATTTAACAACGTCGCGTCCTGTGTGGAGAATGGATCCTCGGCTTGTTAGTGATCCTAAATTTCATGATTACATGCTTATACAATTGGAAATATTTTTTGAGAATAATGATACCCCCAAAGTTTCACCAGGACTACTTTGGGAAACACTGAAAGCATTTTTAAGAGGATGTGTTATGTCTTATCAGGGCTCCAAAAATAAACTATATTAAACAAAACTTTTAGAGTTAGGGAAACAAATTCATTAGTTAGACAATGAAAATGCACAAAATCCCTCATTAGAAATATACAAAAAAATTCTACAGCTCAGATATGAGTATAATAAATTTGTTTCAGACAAATTATGTAAATCATTTATCTTCATTAAACAGAAATATTTTGAATTCGGGGATAAGCCACATAAACTACTTGCAAGACAGTTACGTAAATTAGAGAACGATAAGACAATTCATAAGATTAAGACAAAACTTGGAACCATATGTACCTCGTCTAAAGATATAAACAATTGCTTCAAGGAATTCTATTCAAATTTATACTCCTCTGACCCTTGCACTGACTCACAAGCTATGGATAAGTTTCTAAATAAGTGTAATCTTTCCTCTCTTAATCAGGATGAGCGTGATTCCCTTAATAAGGATATTTTGTTAGAAGAGTTAAAAAGTACAGTTAATTCCTTAAAGAGTGGTAAAACTCCAGGCCCGGATGGCTTGCCCTCTGAGTTATATAAAAAATTTAATGATATACTTTCCCCCTACCTCCGCAAAACATTTGAGGAGGCACTAGTGACTGGACTACCATCAACGTTTAATGAAGCAGTTATAACTGTTATTCCAAAAAAAGGTAAAAATACAGAGGAGGTGTAAGGATACAGACTGATTTCTCTCCTTAACGTAGATCAGAAGATACTGTCAAAGATTCTCGCAAATAGACTTGGTAGATTAATTAGTGGTCTAATTCATACTGATCAGAATGGTTTTCTTCCTGGTAGGAATGTTTCACAAAACACTAGGCGCCTTTTTAACATCATGTATCACTCCAAAACTCTTGAAGAAAATCTGGTAATAATCTCTCTCGATGCTGAAAAAGCATTCGACAGAGTCGAATGGCACTACCTTTTCACAATACTAGAAAAATTTGATGTGGGTGATAACTTTATAAATTGGATTAAGATTTTGTATAAAAGTCCTACAGCTCAGGTACTAACTAATAATACTTTGTCTGGTCCCTTTACTCTTCAAATAGGGACTAGGCAAGGTTGCCCCCTTTCTCCTCTTTTATTTGCGCTGACCGTAGAGCCCCTTTCTCAGTACATTCGTTCTGATCCTTCTATCCATGGCTTTAATACTTTAAATACAGTCAATAAAATATCTTTATATGCAGATGATATCCTGCTATATGTTACTAAACCCCATGTGAGTCTGCCCGTTATTTTAGATACCATTAAAATCTTTGGGATGTTTTTGGGGTTTAAAGTTAATCTAAATAAAAGTGAACTAATGCCCATTGGATTAAAAGATATGTCTTCGATACAATCTTCTCCATTTAAAGTCTCAATGGAGAAATTTACTTATCTTGGAATTGTAGTTACAAATAAACATTCCTCGCTCTTAAAAGCTAACTTTACTCCTCTAATTTCCAAATTGCAATCTAATATACAATTTTGGAGAGCACTCCTGATTTCCCTGTATGGTAGAATAAATGCAATAAAAATGATATTCTTACCACAGATACTGTATCTATTCCAGTCTTTCTACCTAAATCCTTTTTTAAGCAATTAGATTCAATCATTCTTCCATTCTTGTGGGGATATAAAAATCATAGAGTTAAAAAGGCACATCTCTGTAAACCTAAACAAGAGGGAGGTCTGGCACTTCCAGACTTTCGTCTTTATTACTGGGCTTGTTATATAAGTCTAATTTCAGTGTGGTTGGATGATCATGATGCTCCGCCATTTTGGCTCCAAATAATCCGTGATCAGTGTTACCCATACAATCTGGGAACGGTGATACTCTCCCCTGTAACTCTGGATCATTCTACCTTCAATAATAGTATCATACTTCGAAATATACTTTGTATCTGGAAACAGATAAAAGAACACTTCAAAATAAAGTCCCTTTCACTTCTAACTCCTGTCACTAAGAATCCATCATTTATCCCATCAAGATTGGATGGGACCTTTGTCCAGTGGGGAGAAATGGGTGTACGTACTACAGGGGACCTTTTCATTGATGGGGCTCTGGCATCTTTTAGTCAGCTGCAACAAAAATTTAAATTTCCCCAGAGTCATTTTTTTTAGATTTCTACAGATTAGGAATTATATACGTGCTCATACACCTTCATTGGATAGTACATCACCCTCAATTAAGTGTCTTGATCGGTGTAAAGGGCACCGATCAAGTAAAAAAGTAAAAAGGCACTACCGATAATTTATGATCTGCTACAATCGTCTCGGTTACGTATGGTAACCCTCGTTCCCTGATGGAGGGAACGGAGACGTTGTGTCGAGTAGTGTACGACACTAGGGGTCGCTCTTGAGAGCCCAAACACCTCTGACAGTTTTGAGAAAGGCCAATGAAAATTGGGTGTGCAGATTTGCATAGCTGACCACGCCCCGGACGTCCGGGTATAAATAGGGCAGTGTGTGCATCTGCTCACTCGTTCTGATCTGAGGAGCCGAGGGTCTCAACTCACTCAGAGGCGGTCCAGGAAGGTGGCACGGAAGACACAACGTCTCCGTTCCCTCCATCAGGGAACGAGGGTTACCATACGTAACCGAGACGTTCCTATCTGTCGTACACTCCGAGTTGTGTCGAGTAGTGTACGACACTAGGGGTCCCCGTAGAAAACCGCCACCTTACTGGCCGCGTCACGAGTGATAAGCGCAGAAGTAACAGGCAACGTGTTAACGAAGTGCAGCTCACCTCCTCCGTGACCATCCAACGTCCAAGACTGACCTGTACCAGGGTTCTGCAGCCGGGCCTTCCTCAGTAGAGCGGCC